>NW_004524664.1:4528058-4552340 GCF_000260255.1 Octodon degus | reverse complement strand
CTAAGTTGCCCAAGCTGGTCTCACTCACCCTGTGGAGTAGCTGGGATGCCAGGTATAAGCCACAGAGCTAGCTTGTCTTTCCTTCAGTACACTTCCCTGGACCTGGCCTGGAATAGTCTGCATATTTGTCATTTAGATGTTGAGAGGATTATTCATACTTTTCTCCCCTGAAGGTCATGTGGTAAACGGTAACCTTGGTGATGACGGCTGTCTGGCTTCTGTAAATACTAGCTGCAGGCACTGAAAGGGAGAAGTCACCCTGGAGCCCTGGCCATGGAGACTCCAGACCCCAGCAGGCAAGAAGAAACCACTTCAGCTCTAGTGCCAGTGAGGGCAGTGGTTGGGCTTTCTCCATCAGCCCTTGCACACAGCCTCTTTAGCCCTCCCTGGGGATGCAAAACCCCTAAGGACCTTCACAGAAGTCCACCTGACCATTCCTGTAATCAGCCTTGTCCTCTCAGTGCTTCTTTTGAGCAAACCTACAGCTAACCCCATGGCAGAGCAGGCACTAAGTACCATTAGGAGGTGTGAAAAGAAACTTTACCAGCAGTTCTTGCTGCTTATTTTCAGAAGCAAACCTAAAACCAAATACCAAGTAGACAAGAAGAGATCGGGAGGAGACTACTTTAAGGATGTTAAAAATGGACTGACTGGGAATCACGGACAGGTAAGCAATCCAGCAAATTTTCAGTTTTAAAAACTCTGCCTGAGGTTTCATTAAAGTTTCAAAGAGCCAGGTGCACACCTGTAGTCCTAGCAGTCAGTGGCTGAGGCAGAAGGCTCTCCACAAGTTCAAGGCCAGCCTGGGCTGCACAGTATGTTCATGACCACCCTGAACTACACAGCTAGACCCTGTCTCCAAAAACAAACTAACAATGGGGGGGGGCAAAATCCATTGCACTGCTTTGTATCAACATTATCCTTAAATTAAAAAACAGGGTAAGCAAGACATTTGACACAAAGGCCATCAAGATAGCTCAGCGGACTAAGCGCCTACTTAAGCAAGTGCAGAGACTCAGGGTTCAATCCAGGCACCACATGGTGGCTGGCCCTGCCCCCGCCAAGGGAGCACGAAGTCAGACACCAAGACCCGGAGTGGTGGCACACCTGTCATCCCAGTGCTAGGGAGGCTGAAAACAGGAGGATTACTGCAGGTCCGAGCTACATAGTAAGACTCTGTACCAAATACATTAAAAAAAAAAAAAAAAAAAAGGTATTTGACACAGCCCTATTGGGAGAGACAAGGAAATAATCCATGAATGCTTTACCCTATGACAAAGTAAAACATGGTATAGGTTCCAATATTTAAGAATTATTCCATCTCTCAGAGCTTTTGTCCCTGGGTTTCTCAGTACACTTAATTCCTGTCCCTCACAGAAGCAGTTTGGGAACAATACCATCTTGCTGCACAGCTGCCGCAGCAGCATGGGCGTGTCCCTGCATTATCTTTCACAGAAAGTCAGATTATCTCAGAAATCAGGGTTGGGTTCACTTTTCTAGTCCAAAGGGCAGAGTGCAGAAAGAAAGCCATAACTCAAGGTAACAAGTTTATCTTTAAGCCTATAATCTGAAAAAGTTAGCTATAAAAAAAAAGATCAAATGTTCCTTTCAAAAGCAAGTAATTTTTTTTTTTGCAAATTACTATTTTTACTTATAATTAAAACTCAAGTCGTTTGAAAATTAAAAGGATCTCTAAATACATAGGAAACAACATTAAAGTTATCTAAACTAGGGCCGGATGGTATAGCTCCTGCTATACCAGGGTTCAATCCCTGGCGTGCCATGCCAGCCCCACCTTTGGGGCGCACTGAGATGGCAATTGAGACTGGCATGGTGGTACGTGCCTATAATCCCAGCACTTGGGAGGCTGAAAACGAGAATCACTACGAGTCTGCTCTGTGTAGTGAGACCCTGTAGGCCCTGTCCTAAATACAGGGAAAAAAAAAAAAAGTTACCTAAACTGTTTGTTTGGTGCTGGGAATTGAACCCAAGGCCTTGCACAGACTAGCAAGTACTCTCTACCACCTCACTACACCCCACCCCTGCCTTTAAGTCATTCCTCCTATCCCTCCTGCCCCCTCGCCCTTACTTCTAGAGATAACCCATGCCATGAGTTTTACACACTGAGCATATACAAGCAAAATGTGTATTATCCAGAAACACAGTCCCTACTTCTTTTATAAGGCTAACACAGGAAGACAACAGCTAAAAAATACATAGAAAGTCATTTATGTTTCCTTTACTTTCAGAAAGATGTCATAGGAAAGGAAATAGTGAAGTAAGAAGAGGTAAGGAAGACATGTCTGCGTCCTCAAGAGGGACCAGCACACAGGTTGCAGGTCCAGCCTGCAGGCAGCCAGGCTGGGGGGCTCGCTCCTGGACTATACTGTGAAGTGTCCTGGGCTCCTACAGTTGCTCTGGGAGCAGCTCAAGCCACTCAGTCCTACCCAGTTTCAGGCAACATGCACAAGCAGTACACACAGGCAGTGTCCAGCCCAGGAACCCTGAGCCCAGGGGCCCTTCTGTCAGAAGGCAGAGGGTGAGGCAATGCAGTTCCTGCAGTGGGGAAGCTGAGGCTACAGGCCACTCTAGAAGAGGATTGCACTGGCTGGGAAGGGGCTGTCTCATTTTCCTCAAAATCAACCTTTCTGCAGCTGAGGCAAACATGTTTTTCCTCTAAGATAGCAGATGGGCACAAAGAAGTGATTGGCTTCAAAATTCAGTACAAACATGTCTACATACCAGGCCCTGGGGATAGATAGACCTTAAAAACTGACCCTCGGGGGAGCGGGGGCTTAGCAGACTTAGATCTTCAATATACTGGGACACGTGCTGTCTGTCAGCTTTCTAATGCTGAGCATCAGGAAACTGTTGGGTAACCTCTCACTTTGAAGCATGTAAAAATAATTCCACATGAAAAGATGAAGTATATGACTTCAGCCCAAATAAGAGTCTCAGCTATTTAAGCCCTGCAGGACTGTTGGGACCACCTACTTGTGTGGCAAAATGAAGAACCACAGGTCTCTGGAGAAAACCCAGGAGGGTTCCAGGAAGGGCAGGCCAAGGAGGACCACCAGGTGGTCTGTGTGTGGCTGCCACCCTTATTAGACACATCAGGGGTCCTCTAGGGAACTGCTGTCTCAGGGGACTCTGTCTCGGGGTCCTGTCTAGACTCCAGGTAGCCCGTCCTGCCCACTTCCCTTCTCAGGCCAAATCTCAACTACAACCTCTAGCATTAGTCAGACCCACAGTAACTAAGCATCATGACCTGAGGGATTATGGGCTCAGGAGAGTACAGAAGCAGGAAGAACAAAATAGCACCTGACAAAGTGTTTAGGGAATTAAAAATGAGGCTGAATGGCTTGGGGAAAGACACTGAGATGTCTGAAAAGGTTCTGAAAAGGAATGACTTCACTGGGTCAACATGCTCCATATCTTTCCCTGGTAGCCCCAAAACAACAAGAAACCAACAGGGACAGAAATATTTACAATCCGTAAAGGCTGGTGGCTGCACTCTAAACTTGCAATGCAGTTCAACAAGTTTCGTTGTGGATGAAGGTAGCTAACAGCAGCACCTAACTCAGAACGCACAGCTGACCATTACTGACCTCTCCTCCCTAGACTTCCACCACCACTGTCAACTCTAGGAAGAACCCCCAGCCAAACTGGTGAGCCATGTGAGGCTCCTGGCTTTTTACCTTCATCTCTAAAACAGCTGCTTTAGGGGCCCGGGAGATGGCTCAGTAGAATAAGTGTTTGCCTGGCAAGCGCAAGGGCCTGGGTTCAATCCCCAGTTCTGCCAAAAAAGAAAACAGCTGCTTTAGTACCACTGAAAGGCTATTCACCCACAAACACCAAGAACTGATAAATCAGATAGTAGAGAACTGAATATAGAAAAAGCAAGTTAAAATATGTTAGGTTCTTTCTTACATGGATTGATCTAAACAAATACTCTTAGAAAGTGATCCAAACATGTTACACAAAAGAAATGTTAACTTTTTTTAAATTCAATTAATCAGGATGGGGCTGCAGCTCAGTGGCAGAGTGCTTGCCCAGTATATGCAATGTCCTGGGAGCAATCTCTAGCATCACAGAGATATACACACACAAAAATCCAGCACGAATCAGAAAATTACTACTTTAGAAATTTTATTCAAGGTTTGTTTTTTTGTCTGTACATTTTAGAAGTGAAGAGACCTTGGACAAGTAATCTAATCTTTGCCTTAGGTTCCCGCTCAGAAACAAAGCTAAGGGTCCCTACCTCCAAAAGCTGTTATGATCATTAAGTGGCTTAGTGCATGTGAAAAGTGCTTGGAACATGCCTGGCTACAAGTAATGGTTATGATTACCACTTAGTTATAACCAGGAGTGCACATGCAATTTTATTTGTAGCGCATGATACATTTATCAATGTGTACTCTCCATACTAATCAATTTGAGTAACAATATGACAGTCTGTGAAGTATATAGATGCTGTAATTCCTTTACCTATTCAGAAAGTCTTCAAAAGGGAATTTAAGCTACCAACAGTTCTCTTACTAAGTACCCGAAATGAACCACCAAGTACAAATAAAAATGATTTATATTTCAAGGGAGTAGGAAAAGACCTACAAAATTTGTTTATATTACAAAATTCCCAAAATTAAAAAAAAAAATTTTAAATAGCAGGATCCATGTATGTTTTCTGTAATTTATTGAGACATGATTCTCACAGACTCTTCAGAGTTCTATAAAGGTGAGAAAGACAAGAAATTGAGGGGAAAAAAAAAAAGAAAGAAATTGAGGGCCCTTAAACTGCCAGAGATATACCAAGAAGGCTCCTTTGCTGAAGTTTATGATTCAAGGCATGACTTTAAAGCAGGAAGCTGCTGGGTATGGGGACCTGTAACCCCAGCAGTTGGGAGGCCGATGCAGGAGGACTGCTGGGAGTTTGAAGCTAGCCTTGGCTACAAAGTGAGTTAAAGGCCAGCCTGAATGCACAGTGAAACCCTGTCTCGAAAAGACCAAAAAAAAAAAAAAGCAGAGAATAACACTAGCTATCTTTAGATGAAGACTAAATGAAATTCCTAGCATCGAACTTTCAAATTCTCTTAAGAATTAGAGAAATCAACTCCTTTTTACTTATTTTTTAATCAACTCTTTTTTAAACACGTAAGCCTACCATTCCTGCAATCAATCAGTTCTTTACAAGGGCTGATCATGCTTCCAAAGAACACAAATATTGATATTCTACCATCTGATCCAGCACTTCACCTTCCACCCCGAAGTAAATGTCACTCATTCCTTATTCCTTACTAGAGAAGAAAATTTGGTTGTGTGGCTCCCTATCACTTGGCCAGGACAAAAGCAAACAAACTTCTGCATGAACAACATCAAAGAACACTCAGTCCACTGGTGGTCCCATAAACAGACTCGCACACCCCCTTCTGTGAGTTCCTGGCAAGGGAGCAGAGAAACTGTGATTTATCTTGTAATCAAGGTTCAACCAAAGCAGGGGAAAAAACAGCCTTTTATAAAAAGCATTTTATAAAATTCTGTTTTAATAACAAATGATGGGTAGGAACAGAAAGTTCCATTGTGGTGAATGTGGGTCACATTTGCTGACTACCAAAGGAAATCTCCATATGACAGTGCTGTAAGCGGTGACACCCTGACAAAATCCCTAGGACTCAGTGCACCACTGGGCCTGGCATACAGGACACCCATTCTTTATGGTAACAAGAAGCCTTTTGAGATGAGGCTTTCTGGAAGCCCTCGTTATTCTACCTAGAGGTTAGCCACTCCTTGCTCATAGAGTATTTAAAGAGTGGAGTGTGTGGTGCTTGCACCTCTAGATAGACTCCTCTGGGATTTCTTATAAAATGCCTTCCTTCTGTGCCACTCAAAGGCCAGCATTCAGGAAAAGACACTTAATTACCACTGCCTCTTTCTTCTCCACAGCCACATTCCTAAACAAGGAACACCCTGGGGACAAAAGCCCTTGATTCCTTCCGCAGACTATCAACATGTCAGGCAACATGTCAAGACGCTGGAGAAGAATTTCTCCTCTCACGAGTGGACAGACTGCAGAAGGTAAACCTATCCTTCAATGTGAGAAAGGGCACTGACTACAAGGCTGGAAAACAGAGAAGCAGAGCTTCGAGGCCAGGTCTTGGATCCCACCCAAGGCAGGGTGGGTGTGTGTCCCCTCCTACCCCACCACGCAGGAGTAGCAGGCAAGAGTCAGGTTTGGTTTTCTCCTGGGCTAGCTGGGGCTTGGAGATCTGACGCAGGACTCTGTCCATGGAGCATGGCCCACCCTCCTAGTACAAGGATCTGCTGGAATGCTGCTGGAATTCAAAGACCCTGTGCTTCACTGACACCAGACCAGAACCAAAGGTCACCCTGGGAATGGCTCTAACTGAAGATAAGACCTCAGATAACCTCCTAGGGGCTACTACTCTTCCTGGAACTAAGCTGTCTCTTCAAAAGTATACAGGGAAGAGCTTGTTTTTTTTTTTTGTTTGTTTGTTTGGTTTTTTTTGTTTGTTTTTTTAGGACATAGGTACTTAAAACCAAAGTATTCTAATGGACATCTAAGATTGCTGTTGAGGGGGTGAGGACTGATTTCAGCCAGAGTTGATGGTATTTTTTAACAAGCACATATATTTGCTGGTAATACAATTACATATTTTAAGTTAATAATCACAATTAAAATGACCTATCAGATACTATGCATAGAACTCTTCCCTGATGGATAATTCTAGAAATACAATAGAGGTCTTTGTATTCAAAAGGAAGTTGAGCAAAATAAAAAAAAGGTACAAGATTCTTTTCTTCTCTTACTTTCCCTAATGTGGGAAACTTAAATGGTTCACTCAGTTGAGAGTTTTAGTTTTCATTTATGGGTTTGTCTTTCCTATTGTTGGGTGAACTTCTTCCTCTTCTGAGGCCTATGTTCTGCCATCTGATGTATCAGAGCACACCAGTGACATTACAAAAGCCACACTGTTGTAAAACAAAGACCTGGCCTTCCTACAGTGGGAACTACCCCAACACACTGCCGGACACACCCTGGTGTCAATGGCATTTCCTTGTCATTCCCTCCAATCGAGAACTCAACTCACAGGTGCCACTGCCCAAAGTTGACTTTGTCATGGTGACCTCACCCTGGTATCAGAGTGACTGTAGGGAAGAAAACAACTGCCAGTTCCTGATTCCACTTCATTTATTCATTCCTATGACATCCTTTCCCTCACCCCCTACTATACCCAATCCTTCCCAACTCAGGGCATAAAATAGTTTGGAATGCCACCTACCCTGTCCCTACTCCAAGCTTCAGCCATCTATTGCTTAGATTCCTGCAATCCTCCCTCCCCACCCCAGGTCAGGCCAGGTTCAAATCCATTCTGCACTGAAAAACCACAACAATCTTTGACAAATTAGGTCACCCCACCCCTTGCTTTGAACACGTGGTGGTTTCTGGATTCTTTTTCTCCCTCTCTTTCAGTTACGTATTGAACACAAGGCCTCATCCATGCCAGGAAAGCATTCTATCACTGAGCTACAACCTCAGCCCTTTTTACTTTTTGAGGCAAGATCTCATTAAATTGCCCAATCTGGCCTAAATTTATATCCTTCCTCCTCATCTTTCTGAATAGCCAGATTATAGCTTGTGCCACTAGGCTACTCTTGCTACATAGGGCCATGCCTTCCTCTTCAGTCTCATCTACACGATCTTCCGGCTTCCCAGGTGCTCCTGGCTTAGGGCCTAGGAGGATGGGTTGCTGCTCTTCCACCAGGCTCCTTTCCTTCACTATTCACTAGAATTTATTCTTCAAGTTTCTGTCTCCAACATGACCCCTCTCCTCTCATTTTTTTGAGATGAGGTCTCACTGTGTTGCATAGGCTAGCCTCACGTTCCTGCCCTCAGTGAGCTTCCTGCTTCAGCCTTCCAAGTAGCTGGAACTACAGGCATGTACTACCACAACAGACTTTGAAATTCCCTTTAAACAATGTCTTCCCTCCTCTTTTCCTTTACAATACCCTGTTCTCTCCCTCCACAGCATTTACCAGAAAAAACAAACAAACAAAAAAAACGGTCAGGGAAATAGCTTAGTAGGCTAAGCGCTTGCCTGGCAAGTGCAAGGTACTGAGTTCAATTCCTGATACTGAAAAAAAAATAAAAATAAAAATAAAAACCCACGTGATTATGTGTGTTCATTTGTTTAATGTCTATTCCCTGCCAGGGCCAACTCCCCAAAAGCCAAGATGATGCTCCTCTTGTCCTCCACTTACACTGCATAGCCAATACCAGCACATGGTAGGTGTTAAAAAAAAAAGTCATGAAAGGAACAGATGAGGGGCTGAGGAGATGGCTCAGTAGAATAAGTGTTTCCCTGGCCAATGCAAGGGTCTGAGTTCAATCCCCGGTTCACCCAAAAGAAAAAGAAAAAGAAAAGAATGGATGAGCACAGATGAGCTTTAGAGACAAAAAAGGGGGGAAAAGCATCTGTAATTTCCTTTCTTACAATGAGATCATAAGCAATCCCATCTACAAAGCTCAAGGGAACATCTCCTGTATCATGGGGTGGCAACTTTGACGCACGCTCTCTCTTCGTCATTTTGTTCCACTGTCAGTGCAATGTAGTTCTGTTTACTCCAGGCCTGACTGGGTCCTGAGTAATGAGCTGTTTTCCACACCCCAGTGGGAGGGGCTGTGGCTGCCTGAGAGGTGGGTGGGTGGGTTTCCAGTACTATCTTTCAGGGAAATTCCAAGAAAGAAAAAACTTTACTGGTCACAACATTGCTTGAATTTTCCAACCTATTATAGAAAGCTTGAAAATGTACCAGTCTAAAGGTACAAATATAAACCCTGATTGCTTATCATTTCTAAATTTTAGATCTCTTAAGTCATTTCTCAGCATCAAACTCTCCCAGAAGACATTTATCAAAACGACTGGTATCTTTTTAATAAATCAAAATATTCCATCAATAACATATTTCAGCATCTTACTATACTTACAATCCTTTAGAATATCCAAATCTTTTCATATGCAACCAAATTCCCTCTTGAGTTTTCCACAGATGAAGAAAATAACCATCTATCACTTAAACTCTCTCCAAATCTAGAATTCCTTCTATAATAGTAAGTTTCATGATACTTAATTATACAACGGCCTTCAAGTTATCAGATCAAAACTGTTTTTAAGAGATTATTTCCCAAAATTTTGTTGCTCTTAGTATCCTAAGGAGAGAGAAAAAAAAAAATTACATCCATCCTGGATTCCAAACTACATGAGACTAGAGAGCTCAGCAGAGGATCCTACATTTTTGTCACCTCACTAATAATTGTAAATTTCTGTCCGTACTATAGTCACAGTAGTTAAATGATTCTCACTTAGCCAAGTTCTACTGAGACCTCAGGGTTTCAACCAATGTACAAGTGCAAGATCAATTTATTTCCTTTTTTTTTTTTCTAGCTAAAGGCCACATATTTTTCCCTAGTAAATGTACCCTGTCAGCCTGTTTGGTGTTTTAAAGGTATGAGTTGATAGGTTCTGGCCCTAGTATGAATTGCTAAAATCATTATGGTGGTCATCTAATATGGCCAATGCCCTTAAAACAAAAGCCCATCTTACACAAGACCACCTCCCCCTTCTTCTCCAACTTAGCCCAAGACATAATTTACTTTCACTCTTCCCAACACCTCAGGGAAGACCCCCCAATCAGTCTTTCAGGTATATCTAAACATCACCTTCAGGGCCTGGAGATAGCTTAGGAGAATAAGTGCTTGCCTGGCAAGCCCAAGGGCCTGAGTTCAATCTCTGGTTCCACTAAATAAATAAATAAATAAATAAATAAATAAACAAACAAACATCCCCTTCAAGCCCCTCCCCTGGCAAATGGCCATAAAAGCCTCAGCCTCTCTTTGTCTAGTCCAGAGAATTTCTTATCTTCTCCAAATTCTCTCCGTGTCCTCAAAGAAAATAAAGCCTCTGTCTCCTTTTTCTGCCTGTTTCTCTGCTGTGCCAAGAACCTATCACGAGTCATCTCACTAAAATTGAGTCCAGCGAATTTGGAGTCATGATACAAAGTACATTCTCTTGACTCCAAATGAATTTGATGGGGACTTATCAGGAAAATAAATAGAAATATTATCATAGTTGATGGGGGGGGGAATACTGGTGAATTAACCCAGACAGGATCTTTGCACTAAGCTACATCTGTAGCCATTTTTATCTTGTAACAGGGCTGGGCTTGAACTTTTGATTCTTTTGCCTCAGCCCCCCAGAATGTGGTGTGAGCCACAACAGACACACAGTTGTTCTTAACACACTAATGGCTCTTGAGTTTCAGCATCTGAACCCATGACCAAAGTCATGCTCTACTGAAGCAATTCCTCAGTTGCTAGAGATTAAGACACGAAGTCAGGGAGTGGTGGTACATGCCTGGAATCCCAGGGCTGGGGAGGCTGAAAACAGGAAGATCACTATAAGTCCAAGCCTCATGGTGAGACCCTGTACCAAATACATAGTTAAAGACACAAATGCACACACCCAAACATATGCATCTACTTGTGCGCAATCTATAGAATAAGATTTCAGCTTCTGTTTTGCTTTTGCTTTTTAATGTTTAAGGTGGTGTTAAACTATGAATAACTAGGGGCCAGGGAGATGGCTCAGTAAATAAGTGCTTGCCTGGCAAGCGTAAGGCAAGGGTCTGAGTTCAATCCCTGGTTTAAAACAACAACAACAACAACAAAAAAAAAAACAACTTATGAATAAATGATTTTGCTGGTCCAATCAGTTTCTTTCTGTTAAACTTTCATCCCTTGTTGCATGTACTGTTCTCCAAATCTCAGCTAGTTTGGGCACCCTGGTGATATACCAGAACATCAGACAGGCTTAGCTTAAATGAGATTCCCCCAACACCTTGGAAAGTCCCAGCAAGTGGTAGACGGAAAGCTTGCAACTTCGCCTACGGGTGCACAAGCCTTCCACTACACTTATAAAAATCCATTTAACTAAACATCATTTTCCTGCACATCCATTCTGTGACTAAGTGGTAATCAGCAACTATAATAGAAAGAGGAGCAGTCAAGTAGGTATAGAATTACCTCGGAGAAGATGAAAAAAATGCAGATGCCGAGAAAGAGTTCTTTCCGAAAGAGCTCAGGTTTTCACTTTTCACACAGCCCGTATAAAATCTTTGGGATCTTTACACTGGCATCATTAGATCAGGAACCCAGAAACACCCTGTACACACTAATTCTGGTAACATGGCCATCTATAAATAAGGAAACTGAAGTGTTTAGAGGCAGAGCAACCCAACAGTGAGTCAGGACCACAGAGACTACCAGATCTAGGACTCTGGAACCCCCACCTCTGGCAGAGAGGTGAGATCTGTCTTTCAAGGACACCCAATGGTCACACAGAAAACAGATGGCAGAGACCAAGTGAACAACCACACATCCAGAGATGGTGTAAGACAAAGGACAGCCAACAGCCAACAACCTGAGGCTTAAATGTCTTTTAATCAGATGGGAAATTAGCATTGCTTCAGCTCCTCCTTAACAAAGACACTACTCACCCTCTGGCTTGTAAAATGATGCTATCAGATACCCCATCCATCTTCACATCAAGGCTTTCTACATTTTTTTCCCATCTGATTTGAATTTAGAAATGCCTGTTCATCTTTGGCCAGATAAGCGAATCAGATATTCCACTTGCAAGCATGCTGAAACTGAACCTACCCTAAAGTAAAAGAGCATGGTAACTACAACCCTTTCAGCTTTACCCGTCTCCCCCACAAGTAGAAGTTCAAATAGTATATCTACGATATACAAAGTGAATCATTGTGCTTCGTGAACTTGAAGAGTTTAAGTGTCAATGTAACTGCTGGCATACTGAAGGTCAAGCAAAAGAACCAATTAGACTAATCAAGGCTAGCTTTGGTGCATGAGACAAGCATAATCAAATATTTCATAGAGTTAAGCACTGCCCTTCCAAAAACTTGTGAAAAAGAACCAATAAATCAGTAACACTGGGGTGAACTGAGTTTTGCCCAGCTTTCCCTGGGGAAGTAACTACCCCAACAGACATCCCTCCTCCAGGAAGGAACAGGTGAGCCACCACCCACTAGGAGCAGGACCATCCAGAAGAGCCTGAGGAATTCCAAAGAGAAGCAAGCTATGCTGGACGGGACAGACCCTAGAGCCACCTATCACTGAGATTCCTACTTTGGGACCCACAAACACCAAGCTTTCTAGCATTCTTTTTGAGGGGCAAATTATTTTCACCAAGCGCCAAGACAAGTGGGCAAGGAAACCTCCCCACGCCAGGCTCTGTTCCTAGGTTAGGTCTCAAGGCCTGGGGATAAAAGATGGGTTTTACTCATCCAGCTGATCTTCCCTGAGCCCAGGCCCAATGGTTCTCAACTCAAAGTGAGCGGTTTGGTGAAACACCTATGAGCTTTCCACGTGAATTAAGGCATGTAGCAGTCACACTACCCCATCCTAATAAGAAGCACTCTCCTGCCCACATACAGTTTCAATTCACCGAAAATTCATTTAGGGCTGAGCTCCGAGAGCCACCCTGCTCATTCAAAACCTCCCCTGCTTTCCAAAAGCCCCAGCAGTCGCAGAGCTGGGCGCCAGGTCGCAGCTGGAAGGGTCTAGTGCCCTCCCTCACCCCGGCCTTGACTAGCTGGACACTCACTGCGTTTTCCTGCGGCCCTGGTCCCGGTGCAACTCCCGCAGGTCCACCTCGGCGCGGCCCAGGAACTTGTCGAGGCCGAGCAGCGCGCGGTGCAGCACGGTGAGCTGCAAGGTGGCGGCTGCCGCAGGCACAGCGTCGGAGGTCAGAAGTGGAGGCAGCTCGAAGGTGGCCTCCTCCCGCCACACTGGCGCACCCAGGCTGCGCTCGGACACCGAGGTGGCGTACTTCTCCTTGCCCACCTGGATCACCGCGTATGCGTCGCTGGTGCCCCCGGGACCCTTGGCCCGCAGGCCTCGCGCTTGCAGCACGGTCACTTGCACATGGGTTGGGGACCACACGGCCCCCAGACCCCGGCCTGCCGAGGCCGCCAGCGACATAGTGACAACGACGCCTTAACCGGCCAGCACGGACCCCAAGAGACGCTCACTCTAACCCTTAGCCAGCCCGCACGGCCCGCCCCTCCGCCCAGCCACTTTAAGGCTTCCGGTCCCACACCACTGGCCCCTCCCCCGTCCGGCCACGCCCCAATTAAGCCACGCCCCTCCCCACCTGCCTGCTCCGGGCGGCCTCCGGGGCGCGGTGGGCGGGGCTAGCGCAAGGAGCCCTGGGTACAAGAGGTCACGTGGGCGGGCAGGGAGCTGCTCGAATTCTGACCTCAGAGGTAATAGTGGGACTCTGGTACCCAGCTGCGGACTGGAGCTGGCCAATGCCCTCACCTGAGAGTCAGACTTAGGTTCTGTTCCAGCGTCCCCACCAGGTGTGTGGCCTTGTGAAGATTACCTAATCTTGGTCAGTCTCAATATCTTCGTGGTACCAGTCAGCTCCTAGAACTGTTGTAAAAGAGCAGTAACGCATCTTTAAGGGACCCCCTCCCAGTACTCGCCCTCGGGGGAAGGCTGGCGCAGGGGAAGGCGAGGCTCTCGTGAGGGCCTGAAAGGGGAAGGTAAGTGGGGGCCGTGAGATCCGTGAGCGAGAATCCGATATTGCCCTGCCCTCACCAAATAAGGTGAGGCCAAGTTAGGAAAAGCGGGAAAAAAAAAAAAAGGAACTGGAAATGAGATTGCCAAACCAAACATCAGGACCAGTGGCCGCCCTCGCCCCTCAGCCCTCTTGGAGGTTCATCCCTGACTCTGCTTAGCCTCTTCCTGCTGTCCTCGGGTCATGATTCCACAGCCCAGCTCCTTCCCTGACTAGCTGGACACTTGCCGTGCTGCCTCTCTGTTGGGTTGACGGCAGTCTTAGAGTTGTCCAGGCTGGCTTTTGGGCCCCTTCCCGACCCTTCCTCTGCCTCCTGAACAGACTGCCAAGCCTTGGGTTGCAAAGGGGTAGCTACAGTGTGGGTAAGGCTCACTTAGCACGAGCCTGATAGATGGGGGTGCTGGAAAGCCACTGAACTCCTGGTTTTGGTACCATTTCCTTTTTTGACAATCCATTATTAACTTTATTTAGTGTCCTGGCTCAATTCATTTCCACAGAGATTCGTGTGCCAGGCATGTGCTGGGTACTTCGGGGCCCCACACAAGGCTGAATGAGACTCATTTCCAACACACATCTTAATAATACAAAAGAACTGTTCTACTTATAAACCACTTTGGGTGTAAAAGCTGTTTCCTCTAGGTGGGGATGAAGGAACCAGCGCTGACTTGGGACCTAGTGGGCAGAGGAGACTGAATTTCTTTCTTTCTTTTTTGGTGGAACTGGGGATTGAACTCAGGCCCTTGCACTTGCCAGGCAAGTGCTTATCCTACCGAGCCATCTACCCAGCCCCAGAGGGGACTCTGGAATAGCATTTCAGGAGGAGGGGCCAGACAGCTTGAGCAGAGGTGTGGGGCTGTTGCTGCCCCCACTGGCCTGGAATTTAGGATATTCCAGGAGGGCCAGCCTTCTCCCCAGCCTTGGCGTCTGTTCTCAGTTTTCTCCTGCGTTAAATAAGGCAGGCATTTTCCCCCTTGGTTGCCTGCCTGCCTGACATGCCACTGCCTTCCTGCTGGACATAGTCAAAGTGTGAGGTCAAAGCTGGCCCTGGGAGCACATTTTTCAGTGCTGCTCCCACAATGGAGAGAGCACAGAATAAAACCTGCCCAGCAGCTTTCCAGGTCGAGTAGGAAACAAGCCCCTCTTCTGGGAAGGCTTAGGCAGAGGGAGGGGAGCTGGAGAGGAAAAAGTTGTGAGCCACCTATGAGCTCATGTGTTTGGGTTTCTGTCAACCTAGACTCTGGCTAAAGCAGAGGCACTGGACAGGAGGACAAGGCCACTTCATCATGCAGAGAAACCAGTCTTTCCGCACACCGTGGCACCTCTCCAGACCACAGCAGGTTGTCCTGAGACCCTGCGATTGACTGACCCACCCAAGAGTCAGAGTCAGTTTTCTTTCAGTTTTGTAGACCACATTCTGGGTTGGGGCACACAGGCCCTGTGATGACAGCAGTGCCCAGTCTGGCAAGGGTGAACCTGGGCTCCCCTTCTCCCTCAACCCTTTCCCCAGGCCAGGCAGACCTGGGTCTGTGGGGCCCGGCACAGGCTAGCTGAGTGTTTGTAAATAGCTCTCACAGCTGGCCTGCCCTGGGCGTGGTGTGCTAGATGACTCTGCTCTCCTCCCACCCGGCCCACCTCTAGCTGGGCTGAAAGAGGAAGTTTCAGTGGGCCAGCCTGAGCACAGGGCAGGGTGCCTGGCAGGTTAGACTGGACAGGTGAGCCACCTGTCCTCCTCTGAAAGCAGCAGTGCAGAAAGTGCCAGGACTCATGGCCACCAGAGTCACCCTGGCTCTCTGGGCAGCCAAGCTGGCACCTGGGACAGATCTGAAATGCAGATTTGTGTTCAGGCCACAAAGCCCCAAAGTCAGACTGTGTGGTTATACTGAGGATGGGGACAAAGAGAATGCAAGGGGCCACTGTCCCTGCCCTGCCAACTGCCACACACTCTTCCCCACAGAAACTCAATTCAGAAGTCATTCTGGGCCAGGCATGATGGTACACCCCTGGAACCCCAGTACTTGGGAGGCTGAGGCTGGAGAACTGCTTGAGTTCAAGGCTCGCCTGAGTTACGTAGCGAACACCTGTCACAGGAAAATAATTTTTTTCTGAGGAATTCTAGATGGGAAATATGTTCCTCCCAAGGGAGGAGCAGAAAGGGGCTGATAATAGCTCTTTCTCCTTTGCCTCTGACTCCGGTGTGGGGACAAACAGCTAAGGTGATTCATTCACCCTGGTCTTGGGAAATGACTGTCTTGCTGCTCTGGTGACCAGTAGGCTTGGCCTCCTGCCCACGTGGTTGTGACCGACTTCAGATCAAGGTGAGGCAGGGCTGGTTCCTGGCATTGGCTTTTCTTCCCACAGCCCAGTGGCTGGGGCATGAAGAGACTGCAACTGTGGCCGGCTACAGGATGCTGGTCCCAGTCAGTGGCTATCCCTCCCTCCACTTCTGCTGCTAGTATTCAACACAGGCAGGCTCTCCAGTGTTCCAGGTGCATAGAGAAGCACCCCTCCCATGCCTCTGCAACTAGAAGCAGAATGTTCATCTGCCATTCACTCCCTGGTGCCACCACCTTCAGCACACCCTTGCAGTCATCTTTTCACAGAAGGTTTATTTTTCTGATTAGAACAGAAGCCCATGTTCATTCCTTGTAGATATTGGCCACTTCACCCTTCCAGAACAGTTTTGTGAATACAAGGAAAGCAGAAATGGGTCTGGGAGTTGGTTTTGCTGCCTGGGATGGAACTAGGGCTTTGTGCAAATGGGGCAAGTGGTCTGAACTGAGCTACACCATCATCCCTTTTTCTTTTTCACTCTGATACAGGTCTTCCTAGGTTGGCTTCAAGCTTGTAATCCTGCCTCAGCCTCCTCCTGAAGATCTGGGATTGTAGTCATGTACCTACTTTTAGCATTTGTACCTAGCAAAAAGCAGAAGTTTTGAGTGTTCCGCCTCAAGTTGTCCCTGGTGAACATGCCCCACCAGGGTCTGTTCTCTCCCTGGTCTCAAGAACGTCTGGGCTAGCAGCCTCCATCAGCTGCTGTCCGCTGGTCTAGGGCTGGGTGTGAGCATCCCCTCCTTTCCTCTCCTTCCCTTTATTCCTCTCCCATTCTGTTTTGTTTCTTGAGACGGGGTTCCCTGTGTAGCTCAGGCTGGCCTTGCGCTCATCATCCTCCTGCCTCAGCCTCCTAAGTGCTGGGACTACAGACATGTGCCACCACACCCAGCTTCCTCTTCTGCAGGATGCCACTCCATGCAGGACAGGCTGATGACTGTGCAGGCTTTAGATCCTGAGGATAAACTCCGCACTAGGGGACAACACCAGATACCCCCATCCATGGAAACTTGAATATGTGGGAACCATGCGCTCGATCACTGAACAACAGCACACCTAGGTGGTGTTTTGAGTGTTTTCTACCCACCTTCCCCTCACGGCCCTCATGGTCTCTCGGGCACTCTACCCACTTTTTAAATTAATTAATTAATTAATTTATTTATTGCAGGCTCAGCCCACCCTGAGGGCAGGGCTGGCACAGCATACAGTACCAGTGCCAGGTATCCAACCCAGATCTTTGTGCTTGCCAGGCAGGCACTTAGACCACCGAGCTGTCTCCCCAGCCCTCAACCCTTTTTGAGAACACCAACCTGATCCATCACAGGATGCACAACATTTCCCCAGTCTGCGCAGTCTCCTGGAACAACCTCTCCCACGCCAAGCATAGCACTCGGAAAAGCTGCCTTGGCTCAAATGCAAGACCCAGAAGTCAGAGTACAATCAAGGGAGTGAGTTACAGCCTCTTCCACAGCACAGCTGACTCCTCCGTGTCCAATTTTCCTCCAGACCTGTTAGACTAAAGTTTAGACAGTGTCTTTCAAACAAACATTCCAAAGAGATGGTGCTTCCTAAATCCATAATGAAAAAGAAAATATTCTAATCATAATTTTAAATAAACATATTAAAATTGAATCCATGTATACAGAAAATGTGAACAGGAACAAATTTTGAAAAATGAAGGGGCCGGGAAGATAGCTCAGTAGAATAAGTGCTTACCTGGCAAGTGCAAGGTCCTGAGTTCAATCCCCGGTACCACAAAAAAAAAAAAAAGCATTCTAAAAAACGAACTTCTTTATTAAAATGTGCCATAGAAACTGAGTGTGGTGGCACTCGCCTGGGATTCTAGCACTTCCAGAGGCTGAGAGAGGAGAATTACAAGTTTGTACCTAGCCTGGACAACTTAGTGACTTAGCAAGATATCGTCTCAAAATAAGTAAAAGCACTGGGGGTGTAACTCAGTGTGAAAGCCCTGGGTTCAGTTCCTCATATTAAAAAAAAAAAAAAAAAAAAAAACACATAGGTATAACAGAGAAAAGATATAAAGAAAATATACTTTACATATTTATGCAGAAAAGTGTGTCACTGCCCTGATGAGACATACTATCAACACTTGCTGACATGCCCAAGACCCTCCCAGTCTCCAGTCTCCTCCTTTCCAAAGGTTATCATGTTGTTTAGCTCCATAAATTCATTTCACTATTTTTGTTTCGTTTTGTCTCTGAAACAGAGGCTTATTACATAGTTTGAGTTTGTGGCCTGAAACTTACAATGATCCTCTTGCCTCAGCCTCCCAAGGACTGGGATAGTAGGTGTATATTACATGCCCAGCCCTCCTTCCACTAATTTTTGAACAGTAAATCAATCAATCATTCTGGATCTGGCTCTTTTTTTTTTTTTTTTGTCTTTTTGAGACAGGGTCTCAGTGCACTGTTCAGACTGGCCTTGCGCTCACTATGTAGTCCCAGCTGGTCTCAAACTCTGAACAGTCCTCCTGCCTTAGCTTTCCAGTGCTGGAATTACAGGCATGTACCACCAGGTCTGGCTTTTCTCACTCAGTATCTTTTTATGAGATTCATTGATCCTTTTTTTTTAATTGATCCTTTTCATTAGCATTAATTTGTCTTCATTAGTTCATAGTATTCTGTGATGTGAATGTGCCACAATTTATTTTTCATTTTGAAGTTGATAAGTAGGCTGTTTTTAGTTTGGGGCTTGAGTGAACCAAATGATAGTTCTCCAGCAGATGAGTCCGTGTCCTACTCTTTGGACCTGTGAGAGTGCTAACTTGTCTGCATGTGTCTTTGCCAGTGTAATTAAGCTGAAGAACTTGAAATAGTATGACCATCCTAGCTGATCTGTGTGCACTCTAACCCTGAAAACAAGTACCCATACCAGCTGTAGTGGCACATGGCTATCAGCCCAGCACCCTGGAGGCTGAAGCAGGAGGATCACCTCAAGTTTGAGGCCAGCCTAGGCTACATAATGAGTTAAAGGCCAACCTGAGCTATACATAGTGAGACTCTGTCTCAGAAAAGCAAAGAACAAAGGCAGCCTCGGGGGTGTAGCTCAGTGGTAAAGGGCTTGCTTCAGGAGCAGAGCCCAAAGTTCCATCCCTAGAACCACATTTAAAGGGGGCAGATCTTCCTAGTACCTGAGATTACCGTGTGTGCCACCACAGCCAGCTATTTTTTTCTCTTTTTAGGCTGCTTAGATATCAAGTACACCAGGTATTTTGTTATAGAAAGCCAACTTCTATGAGCTTCCACAGATCAAGGAATGCCCACCATCAGCAGGAGCAGAAAGAGACAACAAAATCATTGCTAGACCCAGGGGAGCTCAACTCTGCCCACACCTGGACCTTGGCTTCAGAACATGAAGAAAATAAATTTATGTTATTTTAAGCCAAGTTTGTAGTGTTTTTTTCACAGCAACCACAAGAAATTGATACAAGGCTACTTGGGGTAAAAGTGCTACACATTTATACATTCTCCAGTGTTCTTCAGGTGCGGATACCCAAGAACACATATATCCACACCAAGAGTGGGTCCCTGGGTCATAGGTTGAGTACACAATTGATTGGCACTACAAGAATTTGAGAAACACTTCCAGAGCGGCTGTCCCAATTAACACTCCCACAGTGCTGAGCCAGCCGGCTTTTCTGCATCAGTATCAGTCCTGGGGTTGGCATTCTTTCATGCTTTGCCCTCCTAGTGGTGAGGCTGCGGTTTTAATTTGTATTTCTCCAGGACTAGTGAGGTCATGTGCTTTTTCTGAAGGCTTTTGACTCTTCATATGATCTTGGTCTTGTGCCTATTTACATGTTTTGTCTCTTTTTCTTTTGTTCTGTGTTCTTATTGATTTTTGTCTGTCTTACTGACTGAACATGTACACCTTTGTCAAAAGAAAGGTAATGTGGATACTTTCTCTCTGTGGTGGTCCCTTTCATTTTCTTGGTGGTGTTACTTGGTGAGAAGTTCCTAATTTCAATGAAACATGGCTATCAGTCTTCTCTTTCATAGCTAGTGCTTTTGCTGCCCCAAAGTGATAGTCACAAGATAGTTATAATCTTCTGGAAGCTTTATTACTTTACTTTGGGTTTTTTTTATGTATTTAGTACAGGATCTACAGGGTCTCACTACATAGATTGGACTCATAGTGATTCTCCTGTTTTCAGCCTCCCAAGCTCTGGGATTAGAGGCTCGTCCCACTGCACCCAGTCTCTGTAGCATCCCAGTGCACCCAGTGGGTGGGGCCAGCAAGCCTTTTGAGACATGTTAAGTTACTAAATTGGCTAGGCTGGGCTCAAATTTGTAATCCTCCTGCCTCAGCCTCTCATAGTGCTGTCTTATAATTATGCATTCTTTTAGAGACAGCTAGTCTGGGTGATTCTTTCTTTTTTCTTTTTTTTTTTTTTTTTGGCAGAATTGAACTCAGGCCCTTGTGCTTGCCAGGGAAGCACTTATTCCACTGAGCCATCTCCCCGGCCCCCTTAGTCTGGGTGAATCATCTTGTTCTGCAAGACATGGTCAGTTCGTCTTCTGTAACCTGCGTGAGAGAGACGGTGTCTGTGGCAGAAGATGAATGGGTGGTTTCTCTTTGCCTCTTTATCACCAGTTCCAGGGAAGAAAAGACTTCCCAGGGGCTTCCTCCTCTCTAGGCTGAACCACACTTAAATTATCCCGAAGGCATTCGGCAACTGAGGAGGAAACCCAACCTATCATTTTAGGGTTTAAGCTTTATGAAACATTTAAACATTTTATTATTAAACATTATAAAACACTTGTGTTGTACTGGGGAAATATCTCTATAGACTTTAATCCAAAACCAGAATAGGATCTATTTTTTAAGGACTTCTAGTCAGTAGAAAAAAACAAATAGGTCTAGGGGTGTAATTCAGTCACAGAGCACTTGCCTAGAATGTGTGAGGCCCTAGGTTCTATCCCCAGCTACACATACACACACACACACACACTCATGCATGCTCATGCGTACTGGCATGCGCTCGCCCAAAATAGAAAAAGAATATAGTGGGCTAGGGAGATAGCTCAGTGGTGTATGTGCCCGCCTAGCAAGCACAAAGACCTAAATTCAATCCCCAGTACTACATGCTGTACTGGCCCTAGAATCCTGGGTGCACCATGCCAGCCCCAAAATCAGTCATGGTAGTATATACCTGTAATCCCAGCACTGGGGAGGCTGAGACAGGAGAATCCCTGAGTCTAAACTGCATAGCAAGACCCTGTACCAAATAAATAAATAAATGAAAAATAATACGGGTAAACATATTTGATTATACTTTCTAAAAGTAGAGCCAGCCAAATAGCTCAGCAAATTAATGCTCCTATAAGCAGGCACTGGGTTGGCGGGGGGCGGGGGGGTGTTGATCCCCAGTCCTGCAGTGCTGGCCCTACCCCAGGGGCATGCTGAACCAGCAATTGAGACTTGGTGTGGTGGTGCACGCCTGTAATCCCAGCTCTTGGGAGGCTGTAAACACGCGGATCACTACAGAGTCCAATCTAATAGTGAGATCTTGAACACCCTGTAGACCCTTCCCTAAAATAAAAAGAAAAAATTTCCAGAAGTATCTGAAGAGAAGAAATAGTGAGCTACATTTGCGTGGTCCTCTAGGCAGACATATGAAACCTCCTCACAAGTTGTGAAAAGTTTTATGCAGAAAATAATTATACAAAAGGAAACCAAGGCAGATCCTCGGTTGGTTTCTCCTGCCAGTGTCTGTGGTCATGTGGTGCAGGATGTCTCATCAAATCTATCTGCCAGGAGGCCTTGGAACTAAGCATCTCTGCAAGCTGATGTTAAACAAGTGAAGAAAAAGGACCAGTCCACGCTGAGAGGGTGATGTGCAGGGGCCATGGCAGGTGAAGGCAGATGTTGTGCAATTCAGATGTGGGGCCCAGGGTGCTTGATCGTGTGAGCTGAGATGTCAGAGTGGAAGGATGCAGATCATAGGCAGCCTCAGGAACTGTGGCAGGCACACTCGTCTGAGTTGTCTCAGTTACTCTTCTCTCATTGCTGGGACAAATACCTGACACTGAAAATGAAGGAGGGAAAGCTTTATTTTATTTTATTTTATTATATTTTTTGTATTTAAGGAGGGTCAACAGAGTATTCAGGGTCTCACTACTAGATCCGACTCATAGTGATCCACCTGTTTACAGCCTCCTAAGAACTGGGATTACAGGCACACGCCACCACGCCCAGTCTCAATTGCCATTTCAGCACACCCCCCGGGGTCAGTGGGCCCTGTAGGAGCTGGGGCATATGGGATGGAGTTTTGGCCATGTGGCTGTGCCCTCCAGGCCCCTGTGCCTGCTTGCAGGCACTTTAATCCGCTGAACTACTTGGCCGACCCTAGGAAAGGTTTATTTAGCTCACAGTTACTGGAAGTTTCAGTCTATACTCAACTGGCTCCAAGACAGGGTGGCACAGGGCAGAGATTGTCCATTCATAGTGGCAGCAAAGAGAAAGACCAAAATGGAGGAGTAACAGCAACAATGGCAACAGAGAGGAAGTCTATCTCTCTTAAATTGCATTCAGGCTCTCTTCCCCAGGCTGGGGGAAAGTACTCACACCCATAATCCCAGCAGTACTAACACCCATATTCCTGGTTTTGGATCACCCATAATCCCAGTGGATTATGAGTTAATCAAAAACTCTAGAAGTCCCCACCCCATGACTGCATGAGGCTTTGAGGGGACAACTAGACATACCATAACAGGGTCAGACCAGTGTTTTGAAAAGATCGCTGGCTGAGGTGCAGAACATAGGCGGGAATGGGACTGGGGTGGGGGCTGTTGCAGGCATGCTGTCGGGAGGTAGCTTGGGGAGGGTGGAGAGAAATGGGTGCCACATACAGTCACCCAGCAGTAAGTCAGTGTTTGTTCAGCACCCTTCTGTACCACGTTCTGTTGCCAGTCTTGAAGACACACTGGAGGACAGGACAGACAAGCTCCTGTTTCTGTGGAGATGACCGCTGGCTCCAGGCTTCAGGCTGGCACAGCAGCATGGGGAGTGAGACAGGAGCTGCAGAAGAAAGAAAGAATGAGTTCCATTTCGGACACAGTGAGATTTGGGGAACTTTGAGCTCCCCAGAAGAGGTAGAAAGCAGGTTGTTAGAATTTAAGGGAAAGGTCTAGGCTGGAAATAAGGGTCTATATTCATCAGACCCCAGAACCAAATCAGGAGGACAGAGAGGTTCCAAGTAAGCAGCTCTTGTGGCCTGGTTGTGATTTGTCCCCTAAGAGCTCATCTGTGAGGGGGTTAGGAAGAAGTGGGCCCTGTAGGAGCTGGGGCATATGGGATGGAGTTTGGCCATGTGGCTGTGCCCTCCAGAAGGGACTCAGAGGGGACTAATGTCCTGGATTGCTCTCACTTCCTGTCTTGCCATGTGATCTCTCCCTCTCCCACTCTCCCACCATGTGATCTCTCCCTCTCACACTCTCCCACCACAATGTGCACTGTGATGCAGCCAAAGGGCACTTGAGAGGACAGGAGGTGCAGTCGTGGGCTGTGAGCCTCTAAAAGGGTTAGCTACGCAATTGAACTTTCCTTCCTTCCCGTACAATATTGGGAATTGAATACAAAGAACACTACAATGCTTTATATTTTTTTATTTTGAGACAGGGTCTAAGTTTACCAAGCTGGCCTTGAATGCATAGTCCTCTCATCTCAGCCTCCCAAGTAGCTGAGATTATACACTTGTGCTACTGTGCCTGACCTAAATCTCTTTTCTTCATAAAGAACCCAACTTCAAAGGTTGTATATGGTGAGATTTTTGGACTTATGTGTAAACATAAGAAGTATATAATTCTTTATGCCTATTTTTAAAATATATTCTAATTTTAAATGTTTTTTATCATATTCTGTAGGGACTTAAAGTTCAACATATCAATACTTGATGAAAAATACCTGTTCCATATTATGCCTAAAATGTTTGATATGCAGACAGATAATGAGGTTAAGCTTAACAGCCTAAATTGTATGGTAATAATAATAAACTTGTCTTCTAGATGGTTAACAACCTAAGTTTGCAGACCAAAATTAGAGAAAAAGGAGGGTTGCAAGGAAAGCCAACATTCTGGCCCTAGCCTTCTAAGGTCAATTAAGACTCAGGACATAGGGCTGGTGAGATGGCTCAGTGATCTAAAGCACCTGCACAGGGACCACGGTTCAATCCCCCAGCACCACATGCCAGCTGGCCCCGCCCCCTGGTGGGCTGAGCTGGACACACACACACACACACACACACACACACACACAC
>NW_004524664.1:4521577-4527448 GCF_000260255.1 Octodon degus | reverse complement strand
GTAGGATATCATGTCTGCATCTTGTACAGCAATTAACCACTAGGAAGAATGTATGCAATGTGTTAATTATTGAAACTGTCCTAACAATTTGGTTTAAAAGTGTCTCATTGCTATTTGTTTCTCAATAAATTTATAGAAAAAAAATTAAAACTCAAAATAAAAAAAAAAGAACCCAACTTCAGGTATTGTGTTACAGCAACAGGAAGTGAACTAATACAATGTCTTCATGCCTGAAAGCTGAGGAGAAAGCTGTATAAGATTTAACCTCAGGGCCAGGGAGATGGCTCAGTGGAATAAGTGCTTCCCTGGCGAGCGCAACAGCCTGAATTCAATCCCCTATTCCAGGAAAAAAAAGAAAAAGAAAAAGAATTAACCTCAAACAACACCATCCTTGTTCACTGAAGACCACACAGCAAATGACAACATGAAGGTGAGCGAGTAGCAAAAACAAAGCCAATACACATAATCATATTGATGTGCATGTAATTTACTTGTATTTACTGTTGAGTCTCCTTGTTTGTGTTCTTTATATTACATAGTGATTCTGAACTACTGATCAAAGTCTGATTTTTATTTGAATGTATATCTACACTTCAGGAACTTCCAAAGGATAGGGCCATGCCTACCTTCATTGTTTTCCAGAGCTCTACAGCCAGTGGGTTGAGTTAAATAGTCTCAGATTTGTTCATTCGTGCATTCCGCGTAGCAGGAGTCCAGCTTTGCCTTCATGCCAGCCTTAAATCACCCATCACAGACAGCTCACATTGTGAAAATCGCAAAAACTCTTCTTCCTTCACAGTTTTCCTTCTTAATTCCATTATCTTGCATAAATGTATATATCTATGAATGTTTCCCACTTTGTATAGAAAGTTCCAATCACAGTCATATTTGTGTGAAAGAGCCTGACATGGTAATGTAGACAGGAAGGATGGTGTGGAAATGTGTTGGGAGAATATCAGCATGGACACTGAAGCTCTGGGACCATCAGCAGGTCATTCAGTCACTTGCCTCACTCTGCAGGATCACTGCTCTTCGCTCTGCAGTGATCAGAGGGCAGCACCAGACCACCTTGATGGTCTCATTTGTGTCTAAAGTGCTTTGAAATCTACCTTTGGTAAGGATGCCTTTCAATGCTTAGATACATACCACTGACCATGAGCCTTTGGTCAAAATGCTTCAGAGAAGTCAAGGAAGGGCTGGCGGTATAGCTCAGACTAAGCATTTGTTTAGGTAAGCACAGGGGCGAGGGTTCAATCCCTGGCACTGCAGGCAGCGCCAGCCCTGCCTCTGGGCGCACTGAGTCAGTGATGGAGTCCGGGTCTGGTGGCACATGCCTGTAATCCCAGCACTAGGGAGGCAGAAATCAGGAGTCTAAACTGCATAGTGAGACCCTGCACACATACGCACACGCACACACGCGCGCACACACACACACACACAACCCTTCAAGAAGTCAAGGAATCACTTCTGCATGGTGTGGCAGTGCTCATCAGAACAAACAGGTGAAACAGCCAGGGTTGGCACTGGTGGTTAGCCAGCATCTCTGGTCTGAAAGTGGAGCCAAGAAGACCCCCTGCTGAGGAAGGGGCATAGCATCTGGCAGCCTGAAGATCAGTTGCATCTACAACTGGTACAATGATGTGACCCCTGATCCTAGAGCCCTTTTTTTTTTTTTTTTTTTTTTTTCTGTATTTGGTACAGGGTCTCACTGTGAAGCTCAGACTCATAGTGATCCTCCTGTTTTCTGCCTCCCCACTGCTGGGGTTATAGGTATGCATCACCATGCCTGGACTCAGTCGCTAGCTCAGCACATCCTGGGGGCGGGGCCAGAGCAGTATGTGGGACCAGGGATCAAATCCTAGTCCCTGCACTTGCCAAAGCAGGCACTTAATCTGCTGAGCTATCTCCTCAACCCTCCTAGAGCCCTTTGAGTGAGTTGAAGTCACCATGAGATGCCTAATTTGGACATGGGAAGGTCTCATACAAAGTCAGGGGAAAAAGAGAAGCAGATTCTCAGAGTGCACAACCAGGAGGGGTCTCCAGGACAGGCAAGGACATTCCTGTCTGGCCCTGCTGTCTTCACTTGAGATGTGGAAGAAGTATGCATCTTAAGATGATCCTCAGGGACCAGGGAAATGGCTCAGTAGAATAAGCGCTTCCCTGGCAAGTGCAAGGGTCTGAGTTCAATCCCTGATTTCACACACACACACACACACACACACACACACACACAAAATAATAATAATAATAATAATAATAATAATAATAAAAGCTTAAGATGATCCTGGCATCTTGAAGCACATTGGAGATGAGGAGAGACCCCTACAATGGAAAAGAAATCTTAAGAGTATAAACTATACATTGATGCAGTCTCAATGTTATTTTCTGATTACATTTTGCTTTTATTTTTTCCCACTACTGGGATTGGACCCATGGCCTTTGTCTGGAATTATATTCCCAGCCCTTTTTTAATGTTTTATTTTGAGTCATGGGCCTAGGTAAGTGACTAAGTTGCCCAGGCTGGGTATAAGCTTCCTGCCTCAGCTTCCCAGAGATCATACACGAGCATCAGCAGACCACACTACAATGGTTGTTATTTCAGGTGTTTGTTTTGGTGGTGTTGGGGATCAAACTGAGGGCCTTGCGCATGCTCGGCGACCACTCTAGCTCTCACTCCCAGCCCTCAGTCTTTCTTTCTTTTTAAAAAATTGCATTAAAAAAATTCTTTTAAATCGTATTGAATGTTTCATCCTTAGGCCTTTAGGAGCACAGCTAAGGGTTTCTAGGGAAATTCTGCTGCCTTGCTCTGGAAAGAAGGAAGTTCTGCCCACCACCAGTCTTGGGGGCCGCTGATGTTATGGTCATGAGGGATGTGGTAATATCCTTACATCTGCACAGGCTCAGCCAATACCACAACAGGGGGACAACTCTGGGTTTGCCAGCCACTGCTGAGGATGCTGTCTGAACCTGCTCTCGCTGGATACAAGCCTGAAAAGTAAAACCTGTCAAAGAGGATGTTTCCAAGTGTTTGTCCACCTGGCTGTGGAGTCCCAGATCCTTATCCTTGCAGCAGGGGTGTGTGTGTGTGTGTGTGTGTGTGTGTGTGTGTGTGTGTGTTTGGGCAGTGCTGGGAATGGGCAGAGCTTCCCACACCCTAGTTAAATGCTCTGCCACCGAGCCCGACCCCAAGCTAGTTTCAGCCTTCGAAGGAAAGGTGTCAAGTCCAGGACCCAATGAGCTGGGAAAGCAGGTGGGGAGACATGTCACCATACCAAGGAGGGTGTGAGAAGATGCTTGGAATTTCATCACTCCTCCAGAAAGGCTGTAAGTGGCAACCACCCAGGATGGACTTCAGCCACATTCCAGAGACAGTTGGAATAGCACAGCACATGGGAACCTGCAGGCTGCCAGATCCCAGCCCGCCCTCCACCTTGCACGGGTGACCAGCCAGATCTCTGAGGTGCTCAAAGAGGAACTCCCACCTCCAGCACACTCCACTGCTCTGGCAGGGAAAAAGGAGTTACCAGAATATAGGTGTGGCTTCTCAGGTGAATTCAGATTCTTGCTTTAGTTTGCTCAACAGTGCCACCTGCGTCTCAAAGGTGTCATAACTGGACGGTGCCCACCTGGGAGATCCTTGGAGACTCAGGGTTGGTTTATCTGGGACATTCTCAGAACAGGCCGAGGGAGGACAGGACACCTCAGACCAGCTTTGTGTTCTCTCTTCCTTGGCCCCCTCCCATGCCACTGCTACCCCTCTCCAACAAAACCACCACGTTCATTCTACATTTTACATCAGTGTCCAATTGACCTAACAGCTCCCAAACCCGATTCTCTTTGTCGACTCTGGGCTTCCTACTGAGAAGAGGCAGCTGGCCACTCAAATTTTGGGAGATTTGGTCCTACAAATTCTCCTGGAGGACATATTGTCTTTGAACTTTCAAAAAAATTTTGTGGAAGGCTGCGGCAGGAGGATCACAAATACCAGCCCTACCTGGATAATTTAGCAGCTTAGTCTCTGGCTCAAAATAAATAAAAAAGGAACTGAGGTATAACTCAGTGCAGGGGCTGAGGAGATGGCTCAGTAGAATAAGTGCTTCCCTAGCAAGCATGAGAGCCTGAGTTCAATCCCTGGTTCCACCAAAAATTAAAAAAAATGATAATAATAACTCAGTGCAAAGGCCCTGGGTTCAAACTTCAACCCCTAGCACAGCCAATATGTATAAACATTTCCTCACCATGACTTATAAAAATAGTGGGGTTTTTACCCTTATTTTACAGAGAAGAAAGCAGAAGCTTAGGGCTAATAGCTAATTCGCAGGTGCAACACACTCCAAACCATAGTGTCCCAGCCTCAGGACTGTCCTTTTTCTAAAAGTTGTAATGAAATATAGAAGAGCTATTAAATGCACTCTACCTCTGCCCACCCCAAGGAACCCCAGCCTGGGCTTTTGCTAAATTGCAGAGTCCCCCAGCTCGGTCTCCCTATGCCAGGGTTGCGGGGCACCTCACCTTCAAGCTTAGCACCTGATTGCCCAGAGGCACCCCACTCTGTGCCAATGGCCTGGCTTCCCTGCCCCCACCCCCAGGGATGTCGTGGCTGAAAAGCTGCATTGAGGGACCCTGGCCATGGCCTGGTACACTTAGCGGCCCGCTGGACACGGAGACGCCCACACATCCCAAGGCCTCTAAGGCCTTGGGGACCCCACGTGTCCTGTAGGTGCCTTGGGCTGGGCATTGGGTACAGAGCAGGTGGTGACCGTCAATCCAGGACCACGCGTGGCCTGCTCCTCCTCCGGCCCCGCCCTGGTACCCACCTGAGTTTCCTGGGTCCCACTGGCAGAGCCTGAAAGCACCAGGGCCACTGGGCACAGGCAGCTGGGAAGGTGATGGGGAACATCAGGGACCCCCAGGTGAGATGACCTGTAGCCCTTGCTAGCTGGTGGGCCTTGGGCGCTCAGGTGTCTGATGCTGGCCATGACTGTAAAGTGAGGACAATGGTAATAAGGATTTCAGTAACAGTGGTAATAAACCGCATCTTTGCATTGTTACAATCAATGAAATGATGCTCCCAGAACAGTAGCTCTGCAACACTCAGCACCCTCAGTAGCTATAATAGTAGTGATTGTTTGGGGTTTTGGTTGCTAAGGTAAACAGGCTACTAAGTTCAAAGGGTGAAAATACAGCCCTTCCCATTTTAACTCCAACTTCGTAAGAAGAAATACAAATTTTAAAATGGCCCACTTCCTACCATCCTAAAGTCATTAATGTTCAGTCTTTCATGTTATTTCTCCCTTACATGCATGTGAATTTATAGTCTTCTTTTAGTACTTACTAAATATTTCCCTTGTTAGTACCTGCTTTTAAAAACAGTCATTTGGGGCCGGGGAGATGGCTCAGTAGAAAAAGTGCTTGCCTGGCAAGCGCAAGGGCCTGAGTTCAATCCCTGGTTCCACCAAAAAAATAAAAATGAATACATAAATAAAAACAGTCTTTTAATGGGTGTATAATATTCCAGAAAATTGATACTCTTAACTATAACCATATTGTAGGACTTTAAAGATGTTTATAACTTTTTATTAGATAATGCTGCACTGAACTTCTTAAATAAAAGGTTGCAAAATAAAAGTTAAAAAGTAATTCAGTTGGTTTAAGTAACTGTTTTTGCTCTAAAGCTATATAAATCTGTAGGGGGCAATAGAATGCTCCTGTTATATTTTCTCTTATTTGGGCAAGAAGTGCTGCAGCACCAATCCCTGCTTGCCTTGACATCTTCCTGTGGTCCTGGATCTTCACTACCAATCCACAACTAGTCCCACCCAACTACTTCCACTATACAGCTATTTAGACCCTGTTCACTTCCTCAATAAA
>NW_004524664.1:4513407-4519368 GCF_000260255.1 Octodon degus | reverse complement strand
AAAATACTCAGTGTTTTCCATAGGCCCAGTAATTCATATACTCCAGTAATAATAAAAAAGTCCAACTTGTTTAAAACAATACACAAGGGCCATACAAGATAAAAAAAAAAGGATTAAACCTCACATTTAAGAGATATCTACTAATGGATCTACAAAATGTTCTGACTAGTGTTTTTATAATTACAAACTTCAAAAGATTATTATATTCCAGATCTGCTAAATGATTACTGTATCCTGTTGATATTATTTGTTTGTTTCTTTGGTTCTGTCTTTCCCCCAGTCCCCCACTATATACTGATACTCTTGCTTCTCTTAGTAACTATAGGACCCTGTGTGATTAATAGGATTATAAGTTTTGTTCGTGATCAAATAGGTAATGTCAAACTTATGATTATTCGCCAACAATGAGGCCCTAGCTACTAACAACTCAGATCTCTAAGATTAGAGATTTCCAACATCAAAAGGGGGGAATGTAAAGCCCAAATAATTTTAAGATCACATATAGAAATAAATAGATAAAATGTGTTTCAATTAAAAGGATCCACTCACTGGTTTATGGTAAAATGTGTTTTAATTAAAAGGATCCACTCACTGGTTTACGGCCCCAGAGCTTGAGCAATCCATGTTCCTAAGACAAAGAGGACATAAGAAAACCTTGGATGGGGTCCTGTTACTTGGAAAACAACTAAAACAACTGAGTCAGCCAAGAAGTTGCCCTTGGCCCTCCCCTTGTTTGAATTCTTGTAGGAGACATACGTTCCCAAAACTCAAGGCCTCACTATTAGAAAGCCATAACAGCAGAATGCCCAGGCCTGCTTCCAAGGCCGCAAAAAGAGGACAGTCTAATTCATCCCCTACTAGTGGGGCTGGAAGTCACAGCAGCCATGGAGACAGGTTCACCAGGGTTGACGGTAGCAGTACATTCTTATACTAAATTATCTGAACAGCTGATTGATGAGGTTCGAGCATTATCTGGTACTATCCAAGATATCCAAAGCCAGATAGATTCGCTAGCAGAAGTGGTCTTGCAAAATAGAGGCTTGGACCTTCTGACAGCAGAGCATGGGGAAATATGTCTTGCTTTACAGGAAAAGTGTTTTTTTTTATGTTAATAAATCAGACATAGTTCAAGACAAAATCCGAGAGCTTCAGGATCAACTACTCAAGTGGAGACAACAGCTTGTGGATGACCCCTTCTCCTCGCTATGGGGAGGAATGTTCCCCTACCTTGTGCCCCTGTTGAGACCCCTCTTCTCACTCTTACTGTTGCTCATGATAGGACCTTGCATTTTTCAAAAACTTACAGCATTCATCAACTCACGTTTAGATGCCTTTGCTGCAAAGCCCATTCAGATACATTATCATCAGCTGGAAATGTCAGATCAACAAGAGTATCGTGAGAGGGTTCCCCCAAATGGACCCTATCATAATGTGGCCTAATCTGATGTAGGCCCCCTGGTGAGATGGACAAGTAGTCAATGACGGGCAACTAGGACCCACATGCAGTACCGCCAACCGCCTAAGACAGGAACAGGGCCTACTGCTGCCCTGCAATCCCAAGACGGGTAAGGTCTGGTCGATCTCATGTGAAGGAGTTCTTGACCCAAGCCAGGCATTGTCCCCACAGGGCACTGTCAATTTCCACTTGATGTATTTAATAAAAAGGGGGGATATGTAGGGGGTGATAGAATGCTCCTGTTATATTTTCCCTTATTTGGGCAAGAAGTGCTGCAGCACCAATCCCTGCTTGCCTTGACATCTTCCTCTGGTCCTGGATCTTCACTACCAATCCACAACTAGTCCCACCCAACTACTTCCACTATACAGCTATTTAGAACCTGTTCACTTCCTCAATAAACGAGACTTGATCAGAAAGCCTGTCTTGTCTCTGTCTCTCGTGTCTCTTGCCCTGTCTTGTTCATCCCCGTTCCTCCTCCAGGTCATTACCCCATGTCTCGACTCGCGGGCCGAGTCATAAATCCAGTCACTAAAAATCAGCTATGACTTTTTTTTTTTTTTAAATCTTGACTTTTTTTCTTTTTTTTTTATGGAACCGGGGTTGAACTCAGACCCTTGAGCTTGCCAGGGAAGCACTTATTCCACTGAGCCATCTCCCCAGCTCCTGCTATAACATTTTTTAAAAGTACTTTCTCCTAAATAGAAAAGTAATAAAGAATGCGTGTGAAGAAAAATGAATGCTATTTATAATCCTATCGCCTAGTGTTCTCATGGAAGCAGATCATTCTAGACTTTATTAAATATAAATATAAATGCATACCATTTAAATATAATTAGCTTACAAAAGAGCCACACAGTACATACTATTTTATAACATGTTTCACTTCAGGCATCAGAACCATAACAATAGTGAGCGCTTCACATGATGCTTACCATACAGCAGGCCCTGCTCCAATGCATCACGCATGAGTCTATGGTTCAGTGTTCCTTGTACTTCTGTGACACAGCCCCTGACAGAGACCCTCACTTTGCAGAGGAGGGCTCCAAATCCTAGAGAGATTCTGACCTGCCCGGGATCACACAAGCCAGAAGTGGCAAGGTTGCTATGCTTAACCTTTGCATGCTTCTGTCTTGCTTTCTTTTTTTTAAATGTATTTAGTACAGAATCTACAGGGTCTTACTACACAGATTGGACTCATAGTGATTGGTCCTGTTTTCAGCCTCCCAAGCACTGGGATTACAGGCATGTGCCATCACACCCAGTCTCAGTTGCCTCTCAGCGCACCCTGGGGGCAGGGCCAGCCCAACACGCCTGGGATCAAACTCCAGTTCCTGCATCTGCCTAAGTAGGCACTTTAATCCGCTGAGCTATGTGGCTAGCCCTCTGTCTTGCTTTGTGAATCTGCTTTCCTTTACACGTCATCAAACTTGGATTTATCTCTTCATTCTTAGTGACTGTATAGTATTCAGAGGAATAGATGCAGTATTATTTAGTTAGCAGTTACCTTGTCCTTTAGCATTCACATTCCAGTATTTTTATAATAAGCACTTGTACACACACTTTTGTGCATGTGTTTATTTCCAAAGGATAAGCTCTAAGAAATGGAAGTGATCGGTCAAAGAATAATCTGTGCTGGGCAGGCACCAGGAAATTGCCCTCATTCAAAACATGTGCGTGTCAGAAGACTCCTGTCCTCTGTTGGGAGAGTGACCCAACAGTCCTGCTGACTTACATAACCCCTTTCCACCTACTTGCAGGAAGGTCCTAATTACTGCCTTCCAGTGAATACACTATTGCTTTGGTGGCTGGGGTAGAATCTAGGGCCTCAAGCACACAAGCTTCGCCCACTGACCTACACCCTAGCCCCTTGCTGCCAAAGTTTCATTGTATACTGTCACCTCCTACACATTTCTGGTTTCATCAAGTCCTCTAATTCACTGGCCCCATAACTTTTCCACTCTTTATCATTCTTTTTTTGGATACAGAGTCTTGCTATGCAGTTCAGATTCATAGTGATTCTCCTGTCTCAGCCTCCCCAGTGCTGGGATCACAGGCCTGCACCAGGAATTAAACTCTGGACCTTGAGTTTGCCAGCAGGTACTTATGCCACTGAGCTATCTCCCCATCCCTAAAATTAATCTTTTGTCTTTTTAAAATTAAGGTATAATTTGGCATGCAATAAGCTACATAAATGTGAAATTTGATCACTTTGTGATATACAGTATATGTATGCACCTATGGAATTATTACGCAGGGAGATTAAAAAGGGCAGAAAGACCAACAGCAAAATGCAGCCTCTCCAGGACCTAGAATTGAAACACCAGAAAATACCAGTTTAGTGAAGAAAACAGGAAATAGGTCCTTCGGAGTTAAGAGAGAAGTCACAATAAAACTAGAAACTACAAAGAAACTGGAGAAACTAAAATCAACACCAAAAAGAACAAAGCAGTCTGAACTGCTGCCCCAGCTCCTGTGGATGAAGTCTCCACTAACTCAAGGCCCAAGAGGGTGGCCGCTCCAGGGAGAAACAGCAGACTGGACCTGGAGTGCTAGCCATAAGAAAGGCCCATGGTTGGTATAAAGCGCAAGAATAATGTGGGGTTTTACTCTGAGAGAAACTCCCTCCTCTTGTAACAGGCTAGAGTTGGAGAATCAATTGTGTAGTGCTCACCATATTTGAGAGGGTGTCATGTAGAGGAGCCATGTGGAGGAAGGGGTTGTTTCAGACTGAGTTACAAAACAACTACACATCAGTGTTTCTGGGGTCACCCTACCACAGTGATTGAGGAGGAAACAGCCACAAGAGACAGTTGCAGAGAGGGCATGGCCTAACTTAGACACTCCCCCTCCTTCAAAAGTCCAAACCCATGCTGAGAAGGACCAGGAAGTCCCATATTCTATGATAAGAAGTCAGGCTAGTTGCATGTGGTTTTGGAGGGACTGGGTCTGAAAGTGCTGGCACTGAGTTCAGCTATCTGGTCCCTGCCCCCATTGCCTACATCCAGCGCAGAACTCAGTGGTCTGTTTGCTGTCCCCATCTGCCAGTGTGAGCAGGGCTACACCTTGGCTTGGACAGTTGCCACAGCCTGGGATGTATAGACAGAGGGGTCTCTGCAGCAAGAGGGGGGTACTTCAGAAGCCCACAAGTTATAAAGCAGGTGGAGAAAACAGTGACTTGGGGTACACAGGGGGACATAAAAACTGGGAGGAGCTGGATAAATACATCTTGCCCTAGAAAGGACACCACTACCCCCTCCCCACACAGCAGCAGGAAAGGCGGAGCAGCGCTCAGCATTCATACACAAAAATGTCAGGGTGGAAATACAATAGGCTTGGGTAGTGACTCACTTTCCCTCCCTCATTTTTGGAGGACTCCAATGCTGCAACCTTGGAGAGCAGCCATTCATTCACAGAGGCATGAGGTTGGGCCTGGTGGTGCATCCCTGTAAATCCCAGCACTTGGGAGGCTGAGGCAGGATCGCTGCAGTGAGTTGAGTTGGAGGCCATCTTGGGCTACAAACAACTGTACTGTGAAACCTTGTATCAAAAAGACAAAAACAAAACCAAACAAACAAAAAGGGGATGTTCTGGACTCATTTGCTCAGATTGTTCTCAAACCTAGGATATCCTTTCAGCTGGTTGCCCCTTATTATCCCAATCCAAGAACAATTCAGTCTCCAAATCTTCATAAATTCTACTTCTTCATATGGTTTTCTCCAGTTATCCCAGCTCCCACTGAGGTTCTTCTTTTCTAAGTGCTGGACACAATTCTCTCTATAAATTATTATGGTTTAGATCTAAGCTGTCTGCCAAAAATTTCATGTGTTCAGATCTCAGGAGACTGATGGATGAGGGTTTCACCTTTGCTATCAGATTTTTCTATGAGTTAGATCATAATCTCATGGCATTGTTGGAGACGATGGAAATGCGGTGGGGCCTAGTTGGAAGGTCACAGGGTAATCTTAGGGACTCCGTCTTCTCCTTGGCCTCTTCCTCTCTGGCTCTTTCTCTGCTCTCCCTGCCAGCTACAAGGTGAGTGGCTCTCCTCTGCCATGTGCCTCTGCCACAATGCTTCTCCCTTGGAGCCACTAAACCATGGACTGACTCCTCAGGAACCAGGAGCCACAGTTCTTTCCTCTTCTAAATTGATTTTCTCAGGAATTTGGTCAAAGTATTAAGAAACTAACACATGAGCAAGGCAATGATCCTGAGAATCTCCAGAAGATTTTGGAATCTAGCAGTCAATTGGAAAGATTCTCACCCTGACTAACTATATATACTGATGCCTGTGAACTAAGCAACTACACTGAAGATGGTAATCTGTAATAGTAGTTTCATGCCTGGAGTGCCTGTCATTCTGGTCTTCTGAATACGGGCTGCTTGTCATGACATGCCAGTTGCTGCTGTGCTGTCTCTCAGGTAGATGATTGTTCAAAAAGAAGGGAGTGGTGAGTGAAGGCAAAAGATAGGAAAAGGAATATTGTGGGACTGTCCTGCTTCAA
>NW_004524664.1:4504840-4512099 GCF_000260255.1 Octodon degus | reverse complement strand
GTGGTGGGGGGGGAGACTGGCTTGTGTCTGTTTTATGCCTTTCCTTTGATGTCTAGATGAGGTTTTCAACATAATAGATGCTGGGACCAGGGAGATAGCTCAGTAAAATAAATGTCTGCCTGGCAAGCCTAAAGTCCTGAGTTTAATCCCTGGTACTACTACTACTACTACTACTAATAATAATAATAATAGATGCTTAGTAAATACAAGATGATCAGTGGACATAGATATTCCATTCTCCATGGTGCTTCCCTCTTTGCTGAAAGTAAATGAAAATAATAAATTGTTGCAATGAATAATTAGCACAGGATTTTCACAAAGACCGAAGCTTTAATTCCCATCAGGGGTCTTTTTTTTTGAAAAGCTAGTTCTCTGTGTGCTCTGTGGAAAAGACAGCCTCGCTGATGCTCTGAGTGATGTACTCTATATTGTTGGTGTTGATACAGGTGAAGTTAATCTGACTGTTCTTGGGAATGTAGACGTGCTTCTTGATCAAGTATTGTACCTGTTGGTCTGTGATAGTCACAAGATCTCAGGTCCTGGGGGAGGAGGGCAATTCTAGTTCCCTTCAGGCCCAGGCAGGGTTATATGGGCTAGGAAGACTCAGCATTGCTGGGGCCACCCTACTTTTCAAAGGAAATTAAAAAAAAACAAAACTTGGAGCAAAGCTGTGGAGTGCTCCCCTCATCAGCAAAATATAATATTCCTGTAGAGGGACTTAAAGCCAGAAAAGGGAGAGCCAACCCCACCTATGCACTTACAGCTGAGTCCAAGGTAACCATGGATCCCAGTCTGCTCAGTGATGTGGTCCCAGGACCCAGGTGTGCCCAGGAGCCGGAGCTTCTCCTTCACCTTTTCCTTGATCAGCATCATTTTCTCAACAACTGCTTTTAGACTCAGCTTCCTGGGAGGATGGACAGAAAGAGGTGAGAGTCTGAGGTTGCCCTCTCAGCCCACCTTCAGGCCTCCTTGTTGCCTTTCATCTTTTGCACCTTGCACAGCCCAGACATGAGCCTGAAAGTGCACCAGAGGAGGCTGGGCTTTGGGATGGTCATGGGGGCGGGAGCCTGCTGTAGCTCGTATCTTAGGAGTCTCCTAGAAGCCCAATCACTAAAGAATGCACAGCAGCTTCTTGTGCTGGTGGGAAGAGGTGGGGCTGCACAGGAAGAAGAAGAGTCAATAGAGGAAGCCCAGAGGAGCCCTCCCTCTCCCTCTTCCTCTTTCTGTGCTTCTCAGCAGTCAGGACGTGAGCAGCTTGCTTCATGCATTCTCCTGCCATGACTTCCTGATTCCCCACAAGCCCAAGCCACAAATCAGTTGATGTGGACGGAAACCTCCAAAGCTGCAAAATGAGAGGCCCGTTCCCTTTTAAATTGATATCTCAGGCATTTTGCTAACAAATACAAAGCTGAGTGCCACTGATCCCTTATGAACTAAGCATGAAAGCAGGCTCATAGGCAGCACTTGCTGGAGCAAGTGTTTAGATAGCTCATGGGCCTAGCTCTACAGTGAATGTCCTGTTGACACTTTTGCAAGGAGAAGACTTGCATAGCCTCAGCCGTTGGTGTTCATAGGCCCTCATTAAACTTGATGAATGAGGAGAGACAGAAGCTACAAGGGCAGGGAGCCAAGTGGCCAATCTGTGGGCACCTCAGGGCTCAAGCCACCTGCCCTGTCCCAGGCCTCCTCCTTACCACTCTTCCTGCAGCGTGGGGTTACAGAGGATGGTGGTGATGATCCGAGACCCCCTGGCAGGAGGGTTCAGCCACAGTGCCTGGGCATAGCTCATCAGCTGGGACAGGACGCACAGCAGCTGCTCATTGTTGAGTGCCACCACCACTAGGGTGCCCACGCTTTCATCTGCAGGATGAGCAAAACAGCCTCTCAGCACCCTCCTCCAGGATCAGGGCCTTCACCCACACCCTCCCCACCTTGCCCAGGAGAGGCCGAGCTCTGGAAACTTCACCCCAGCCCAGCATGGCACCTGGGCCCGGAAAGGTGCCAGAGCCTCCTCTTCTAGAAAATGTTCCCAGAAACAAGAGTCCTCAAGGAAGAAGGCATTTCACAGGTCACGAAGTCTTGCCCTCTCATCTTACCATCCAGGAAACAGAAGCCTGAGCAGGCGGAATGATTTAACCAACTTTGGGTCAGGTTGCTGGTTTTAATAACAGAACCTGGCATTTAGCTCATGCTCTTCCCTTGGCCTCCATCATGCTCTCTGGAGCCCTGGGTACCCTCCAGAGGACAGGTGGCGTAAGCAACATCACTGACGCTGTGAGAGCAGTGCCACTTCCCCCCTCACTCTCCCTCCTCTTTCTGCCTGGTCCACACCATAAATGCCAAAATTCTTGGACAGACACTGACTGCAGAAGAATTCAAAGCCCCAGGATACAAAGTATTGCAGGACTCCAGCATCTTCTTCGAGGTCACCAGTGGATAAACCTTGACAAGGAATGTCAAGAAATGGAAATATCTGCTTGCTCTGCAGGAGAAAGGAGAACCAAGGAAGTATGAGGCTGATGGAGGGGATGTCAGGTGGTGAGGGAGGAAGCCCACGGGGCCGCTAGGCTCACCTTCATGGTGGACATCAGCTTTGCCCACTGAGATTGTGTCAATCTGCAGTCAACAGGGTTCCCAATCACAAGGATACAGCCGCTTGGCGCCCGCTGTGGGTGGAGATGGTCAGGTAAGGCACCTCCTCTCCCAAGGGGCCAGCAGGAAGTGCTCTTCCACGTTGGTTCCTACTAAAAGGCTTGTATGAGTGAGGGTGGGGCAAGGGAAGAAAGACTGTGAGTTGGGTCTGTGGGCCCCTACCTCCACCACACTGAGGAGCACATTGGAGTCCAAGCGCCTCTGCTTGGGGTCCCAGATGCAGTATTCATAAACTTCAAAGCCCATGTCCTGGAAGATGAGTCCATGGCTTTCTGTGGGAAACACCCCACCCCCAAGCTATGGTATGATGGAGAAACGGAGGCAGAGGTACTGGAGTGTGGGGATGAAGATCATCGTCTGCCTTTGTTCTCATGCCAAAGAAAGGTGAAGATGGCCATAGGGTGGGGATCAGCAGCTGGGATGGGGACCCTCGGTGACCCTCATCGTGGGTAGCGCTCACCTTTTTGATAAGAGACGATGCAAACTGTGTGAGTGCCCCTGTGCCATGTCCTGAGGAACTGGGCCCCAAGCCGGAAGGAGCCACTCTCACCAACAGTGTGCACACCCCCTGCCTGTGAGCAAAGTGTGGAAACAGTAACACCACCTCAGACTCTGAGTGTTTGGGTTTTCTCTTTTCCAGTTTTGGGAATCAAGGTCAGATTTGTGCATGGCAAGCCCATGCTCTCCCACTGAGTCACACCCCCAACCTTCTGTCTTGAGGAGTCTACAGATGGCTCTGGATTAGGGTGTAGAGCCTGGCTCTGCCTTTCAGGCTAACTGGGAGGATTTGCTGTCTCAGGGACTGACCCCTACAGGTCCAAACCTCCAGGGTCTGTGGCTTACCCTGTTCTCCATGATGACTGGGCTGTGCTTGCCAAAGAGGAGCTCCAAGGAGGCCTGGATGAATGATTTCGAGCCCAGGCCAGGCAGGTACTCATAGACCAGAGAGGGGTCCTGGGCAATCTGCAGTCGGGTCTTGTGCACCACAAGGGAAACCCAGGGGAGGCCTTCATCGGTCATGCAGACTGAGGAAAGACACAGAGGGCTCAGGGCCTGTGCAGACAGCCCACTACCCAGTCTGGCCTAGGCCCTTGGGCTCTGAAGAGCTGCAGCCCCCAAGTCTAGGAATTCAACATAGGCCTTTGTTCTGAGCTATAGCCCCAGCCCTTATTATACTTTTTTTCTCTTTTTTTTTTAGACAGGGTCTCACTATGTAGTTCTGGATGGACTTGTGCTCACTTTTGCAGCCCCCAGGCTAATCTTGAACTCTTATTGATCCTCCTGTCTCAACCTCCCGAGTGCTGGGACTACAGGCATGTACCACAGGTCTGGGAGAATTGAACTCGGGACCTTGTGCTTGCCAGAGAGATGCTTATGCCTCTGAGCTATCTTCCCATTCCCCCTTATTTTACCTTGATCTTTTATTTATTTTTTTGCAGTACCAGGGATAGAACTCAGGACCTTACACTTGCCAGGCAGGCACTTATACCACTGAGCTATATCCTTGGCACACCCCTTATTTTATCTTGAGACAGAGTCTTACTAAGTTGTCCAGGCTGGTCTGGAACTAAGATCCTTCTGCCTCAGCCTCATGAGTCAGTAGGAATACAAGTGTGCACTATGTGCCTAGCTAGACCTATGCCATTTTAAAGGCTAGACATTATATTCTAAATGGGAGTTACAGATACACAAAGCTAAACAAAGGCAACCTTGACTTTCACATTGAAAAGGGCTGATTACATAGCATGTGTGTTCTTAGTTCAGGAATATCAAAGAGAAGGGGAGAAGGAGAGAGGAAGAAAAAGGAAGGAGGAAAGAGATAAGAGAGGAAAGAGGAAGAGAGCACAGAGAAAGGGGTCCACGCAGGCCCCAAGCACAGAGCATGGAAGAGTACATAGTTCCTACCAAATCCCCAGGAGCCGCTGCGGTGGGAAGAGGGCACAGAAGCACATGGGACATTCTCTGCCCATTTCTCCCTCTGAGAGTTCTGTTACCAGGCCCAGATGTTCCTGCCTGCATGGGCTTAGGCCCAGCCTCAGCAGCAGGGGAATACTGCTTAGCCAGAACATAGAGATCAAGCACCAGAGTTACCTCTGTAGACCAGAAATATCTTGCTAGGGTCATTGTCCTGTCTGTAGGCCTTTAGCAAACTGCCTTCCAGCTTGTGGGCCACAGGCACATCTGCAAACACTGAAAGGGTGGGCATGACGGACAGGACTGTGGGGCGAGTCCTCAGAGTGGGCTTGTCATTCATGGAGGCCCTGGGTCCAGGCTGTTTCCTGGGCAGACACTGGAAACAGCTGGTTTCCAGGGCAACAGAACCTCACAAACCTGTGGCAGCAGTGTGAGGGCCATGAAAACATTCCGTTCCCCAGGAGGGTCCCCCAGGGAGGATGCAGGGCAGAGAAGGATGGGATTCCAGGCACCATCCTCTACCTCCCTGCCTTCTCCATCCCAAGTTCTGCCCTCCCAAACAAGCCCTGCCCACTGAGCTGCGGGTGAGCTGGGGAGCCAGGCTGGGCTTCCCCTGTGGAAGCACAAACTCCAAGTCACATGGCAACATAAGTCCAGGGAGCAATGCTTAAACTCCGACCTTCATTTTGTAAAGGGCCACATAAGTCTCAGGTCACTCAGCAGTAGGAGTTGAGAGGTAACGGGTTTGCTTGTTCGTGAGGGATGCCTGGGGTAGAAGCAGGGCCAGGAACACACCGTTAAGTGCTCCACCAGTGAGCTATAGCCCAGGCCCCACAGGATAAATGTTAAAACCTTCTACTTTCATTTTGTAAAGGGTCTAAGATTTTAAAAGCAATGTAAAAGGGCCAGGATGCAGCTCAGCAGTGCAGTCCCTGCCCCGCAAGAGCAAGGCCCTGAGTTGGATTTCTGGTACCAAAAAAAAAAAAAAAAAGAACAAAGTAAAAGCCCCCTTTTAAAAAAACAATAAAAAGAACATCCTATATTCTTCTAAATGTCTTTTAAAAGTGTAATCCCTGTCTGAGCAGGTTGTGCTTCCGGGGACCTGCCTTAAAGAAAATGATGATGAAAATAATTCAGATTATAGAAAAGTTTAAATATCAAAAAAGTATAATTAAATGCTGGTGATACAGCTCAGTGGTAGAGCACTTGCCTAGCATGCACAAGGTTCTGGGTTTGATACCCATCATCCCAAAAGAAGTATGCGTGCTTGTGTGTGTGCATGTGTGTGTGTGTGTGCGCATGTGTAATATGCACACATGTGTAATACTAAGCATGCAGATCTACTTCATTCAGGCCTTAGCCGCAGTAAGCATCTTGGTTTCTTTTCTATGACATTTATATCTTAGGATAATTTATATCAACATTTGCATGTAATTTTCTTAAGTGTTCATGTGGCTGAAAATGAGCCTAGATTTTATTTTTCATATAAATCCCAAGACACTTTCATATGGGTAATAATGAAAACTGAATTTTCCAGGAATATAATTACCATATATATGAATCACTTCCTTCACTAGAGCATTCCTTCATTACAGCATTAAACTCATTTCTTATATTGACCTTAAAAATAGAAATTACACGTCCAAATATCATAACAAAACACCAAAGGAGATACGCTGGTCTGAGCTCATCTTCTTGAGAGTCTATGAAATACAAGGGGAGGTCTATGGGAAGACTTAGAAAACTAAGGCCCTGATCCTTAGTGGGATAGAAGAATGATGTCGTCACTGGGATAAGCGCCACTTGAGAAAATTGAGGGGAGGGGACAGGGACATGAGGAGGAGTAGAAGTGCTGTGTACACGTGCCAACTCCACGTGATGAATGCAATCATTATGTATTGCAATATATAATAGTAATACACATACTAATGAACATTTTCAAAAATTAAGATACTCTAAGGTTCTTCTTATTTTTTGAGTCATGGAACTCAAACCTTGGGACCTATTACTAGATATAATTTTCTTTAATATGAGCCAGTTCTTTTAAAGCTGAAGGTAACCTACAAATGGCAGCCTTTGTATTCATGCCAAATAGAAATCTTTAAAAATGTTGTTAACTAGGGCCAGTCAAATAGTTCAGCAAATTAAAATGCCTGCTTAGGCAGAGCGCAGTGGCTGGGGTTCAATCCCCAGGCGTATCATGCCGGCCCGTCCCCAGGGCACGCTGAGACGGCGACTGAGACTGGACATGGTGGTGCGTGCCTCTAATCCCAGCATTTGGGAAGCTGTAAACAGGAGGAGTACTACAAATCCGATCTACACAGGGAGATCTGTAGACACTGTTCTAAAATACAATAAATAATAAAAATGTTGTAACTAGATTTGTCAATGATGACACTTATTATATCAGTCCTTCTATTTTTTATTTAAGACAGGGTCTCACCTTGTACCCCAGTCTGGCCTTGAACCCAAGGCAGCCCTCCTGCCTCAGCCTCCTGAGTGTGCCACACATCCAGCTGTGCCACTCCTTCTAAATCTTGCAATTTGTATTTTTAGCCAGTGGGCTGATTTTTTTTTTTTTTTAATAAAACCCTGTGCTTCTCCATTCCCTTGGGAAATGTAGGAAGTACAGCATGTCATAGTCCTGAATCTAAATTGTATGGTCTCACCCCACACAGAGATCAAGGTGATTT
>NW_004524664.1:4503559-4504700 GCF_000260255.1 Octodon degus | reverse complement strand
AGGGGGGCCCCCCGAGTGGGTGGTCCCCAGGAAGTTGTCTCTTTCAGGGAATATATTTATTGAGGGAAAGAAAGCTCCTGTCCAAGAGAGGGACAGGAGGGGGGCTCCCAGCAGGTGGTCCCTCCTTTTTTTTTCTTTTTCTTTATTTTTCGGTACTGGGGATTGAACTCAGAACCTTTCACGTGCCAGTCAGACACTTCTGCCACTGAGCTGTCTCCCAAGCCCCTAAGGTGAATTTCATGTTTGCTAAAGGACAGGAGTATCCAGAATAGATTGAAAACAATCATCAAGACGCAGACCGGGCCAGCAGGGGGCTAGAAGAGTGTGCCTTAAGAACATCAGGAACTTCATTGTGGCTCTTACAGCGGCGCCACTTACTGTGTGAGCCTCTTACTTCACACGCGGAGCGTGGTTTGTGTGGACGCTGCTTCTCTGCCCCGCAAATGTGGCCTCCACTGTGTAAACCCTGGGTCGTTCCTTGTCTCTGTACTCTGGGCCAACAGGAAGGACCTGCGACCCATGTGGCCTCAATGGCTTATTTCTTTCACTAAGTGTGAGATGGATTCAGCCCTTAAACCAAAGGCCCCTTCAGCACAAACCAGTGCTTAGTCTCTATACTGATCAGTAATAAGTCGTCCCTGTCCTCTTTCATGTGCAGCTGAAGAATGACAGGCTAGGGACAGAACACCGCACACTCTGTGCTGCCATCCCTTATGTGATCATTAGTTTAATTGTCACTAAATTTACATACGAAGTACATTACACGTAGAATACTGCAAAAACAGTAAAAGAGCCGCCCCTTTCTGCTCAGGAAGTCCCTCTTTTCCCATGCTTCATAGTACATTGTCCTTTGACTCCAAAATGTGCTGTGACAGTTGCAGTCTCTTCCTGTTGATCTTCCTCTTGTTCCCAGCGCCAGAGCTTCCAGAGCCTTCTCTGTCAGAGGTGGGCTCAGAGCTGCATTTCCAAGAGCTTCGACGCCACCTGCTGGAGGGAGGATGCCACCTGCCTCCCGTTTCCTCTCCCTGACGCTTCCAGCCAGGAGCGCCTAATTGGAAAGATTCTCACCCTGACTAACTATATATACTGATACCTGTGAACTAAGCTACTGCACTGCAGATGGTAATTTGTAATAGTAGTT
>NW_004524664.1:4501783-4502234 GCF_000260255.1 Octodon degus | reverse complement strand
CTGAAGTACAGGATCTCAGGATAAATCCTGAGGGCATTTCACTGACCTTATCAGACCCAAAAGCTACAACTTTTGTTGCATATGTCCTGCTTTACCTTGGTCTTAATCATCCAGCAGGAAAGTATAAAAATGAAATATAAGAAGTAAAGCCATGGTGTTATGTTGAGCTATAGGGGACTCAAGTCAACAATTTCTGACAATGCCAGTGAAGCGGAAGACCTAATACTATTATGGGCTACTGGACTTTTTTAGAATATTTTGCTGAGTTTACACACCTATAATATTCAAATAATGGAACTTAACAATAAAAAGGGGATGCAGATAAATGTCCATTTTGTATCTGTGTATTCAAAGTGGTTAGGATAGATATATAGTTACATTCTCTTAATGAGTAGAGTGATTTGTTCTATGTCCACATCTTGTACAGCAATTAACCACTAGGAAGAATGTA
>NW_004524664.1:4486879-4501197 GCF_000260255.1 Octodon degus | reverse complement strand
TCACTAAGGCGCGGTATATCTGACTTCAGTCACAGTTCGGCCCAGGGGGTCGAGGTTTTATTTGGGGTCCAGTTTTGTTCTCCATGGCCCTTTTGACTCTGGCCCCTGGAGCTTCACTTTGGTTCTCTAGCTAACTCTGGGCACAAGAGCAAAAATAGTCATGGGACAGGTAGCCAACCAGGCACACTCTCAGGGTTGACATCCCAGCCTTGTGCACCATGAGGATGCAACACCGATGCCAAATCCTGAAGGAGTGTTAAGGGAGTCGTGGGTAACTGTGGAAGGGAATTCTGCGCAACCACCAGGTGTGGGAAGAGACACACTGGGTAACAACAAAGGTGCAGAATACAGAGCGAGGTGAGGAACTCTGCGGGAAAAGATACATTGACACATACCTGTTGGTGTGCATGGATCCTCTGGAAGGATATGTGGGGAGCTAGTTACTGCAGGTAGACATGGAGATCGTGGAGAAAGAGATGGAAAGGAAGGCTGATTTGCTTTTCATTATGTACCACTTTTTAACTTTAAAAACACACTTTTGTAGTACTGGCAATTGAGCCCAGGGCCTTTGCACTGAGCTGCATTTCCAGCCTGTGGTAAACTGACAACCGGTGGTCAACTTGTTACACCCAGCTGAATTGAGTCAGTGTGGTACTGAGTGTGGAAGGCCCACCTGAGGATTGTTGCCAGCAGCATAAAGGGCAGAATGAGTAAGAAAGAGGTGGGCTGTGGGTTCCTGGAAGAGCTTGCCATGCTGGTTTTCCTGATACATTCAGCTAGTCTCATCAGTGGATAATCTTGGGACCTTGCTGTGCTGAGAAGGGCTGTGGTTCACTTTGGGGAGCTCTAGTTTCCACTTTGAGCATTGCTTGCTGGCTCCAGAGGGGAAGAAGGTGCGCTGTTCAGTCCCTTGGAGAAGCTTCTCATACAGGTTTTCCAGATGGGAACTTGGCTGTTCTCATTGTCAGAGGAGCCTGGGTCCTTGTTGTACCTGAGGATGGCTATGGTGCTCTTGGGCGAGCTGTTTCTTACTTTGAACATCTCTTCCTGGTTACATTGCAGATCCCTCAGCCTGCTAATACAGATCCTTCATCCCACCGGAACAGACTTTCTAGCTCCCACCTCTGACCTTTGGGCCTTCCCAGCGCAGATCCATGAATCAGGCCTGCACACGACATTGTTGTGGGCCCTGGGCCTCCAGTTGGACTCATGGGGGGCATTGTGATGGGCTCCAGGTCTTCAGCCCGACTCATGCAAGATAGTATCATGGGACCCAGGATTCCTTGGGGCTTTAGTGTGTGGACAGATTTCCTGCACTGTTATACTTAATTTTTTTTGGTAATTATTATAAAATAATCCTATAAATTATGTGTCCTGTATTAAATTATTTCTCTTGAAAACCCTGACTACAACATAACCCTTTCAAAAATTTTTGTTTTAGACAGGCTCTGCTAAATTACTGCATATTGTTCATGCTGGGCTGGAACTTGCAGTCCTCCTGCCTCAGCCCCCAGATTGCTGAGATTACCTTAACTTTCAAATGTTAAACCATGTGCATCAATTTTGCATTCAGCAAACCATGTTCATATATTTTTGTAAGGTTGCAGCCTTCCAATCATTGTATCCTTTCTACCCCGAGGGAGAGATGCATCCCTTCTCTTGGCTCGCTGGAAGAATGAGGATGTTTCCCTCCCAGGAGCTTGGTTCCTTCTTGGCTTCAGCAGAGTCACAGCCCCCCTTGGTTCCTCATGGATGGGAGAGTGTAGAGCAGCCACCTAGAGTGGAGGGTGCTGCCAGTGCCCCCTAGCTCAGCCCCAGAGACCATAGATGCTCTTCAGGTAGGAGAGGACTCAGGAAGGCAGGCGACAGGCAGCCACTGCTTCATCCATGACAATCTTAGATACCATCCCTCTCGGGCTGCTGTTTTGTCTGTTGGCTTTGTGCTTCCCAATTAGACTGCCCTAGGTAGACACTGTCCCATAGCGCACCCCAGGGGCAGGGGCAGGGAACTTAAAGGCCTCCACCTGGTGGCTGGTTGGCCAGCAGTGGGGGTGGCATCGTGTGCTCTGAGTTCCCATCTCTGACCAGATGGCACAGCCATGCTGCCATTTTTAGACTAGCCCATCATTTCCTGCACCACGCAGGACAGTAGCCAAGCTCAGCCTCCTGCAGCCATTTCCAGCAGTGTCTAGTGACCAGCATGACCTCAGGATCTACACTGTCACAGTCATCCAGTCCTCTATGTCCTTCACTGTCACAGGCACTGGCATCTACCTGACAGCTCACAGTCTGTATAGAAGCCAGGGGTTCATACTCCTGAGGTCCCTATAAGAAGAAGCCACTCTCTACCTACAGGCAGCACACACCCATGGCCCTCAGAGACCCCCAAAAGAGTGGCTTGGGCTCCTCCCTGCCTCTCTGCAACATGTAGCCGTGAGACCTGCTCAGACAGAGTCATGATGGCACAGACAGAGCCAGGTCTTTGGGCGGGGCAGACCTGGATTCCCAGCACAGCCCCAGCCCTTCGTGTCTCTGTGGCCACAGGCAAGCTGTTCAAAACCTCTCCGCCTCTGCGTGTATATGTTTTGATATAGGGTTACAGTTATAGAATTGAGTGGGGCTTGTGGAAATGGGGCATTCCTTACAGTGTTACAAGAGACAGGACTATAAAAAGCCCAAAGGGAATTCTGGAGTTTATGGTATGGACTACCTGGGAAGGGCCTTGAAGTAAAACTGACATTTAACCAGCAAGATTGTTAAACTCCCCCCAGAAAATTGCAAGCCCACACATAGTCTTCAGGTGCTGGTGACCACAGTCATCCCAAAGGCTGGTAAAGTGGAGTAGTCCTCATGGGCACACCTGCCTTGGGCCCACAGAGAGAAGATAAAGGAATGTCCAGGGAGACTCAAGGTGCTGATCTGCTCGTGCAAAAAGCTCATTCCATTGTGCAGAACACTCCATAGTTGAGTAAGTGTCTCCAAAGGTTCCCAGCCTGGGGCACTATTGGGAAGTGCTGGAACCTTTGATGGGGGGAGGTCTTCAGGTCCCTGGAGTGCACCCTCAGGGTACTGTGGGACCCCAGGCTCTTTCTCTGCCATGAGCCCGTGAGCTTTGCTCATCTGAAGATGCAGCTTCACAGAGCCAAAGCAACAGGCCCACCAGCTAGGCACCAACACCTCTAAAACTCTGAACCAAAGCAGACCTCTTCCCTTGATAAGCCGGTGATCGCAAGTGTTTGTTACAGTGCCAGGAAGCTGACAGAGTCCAGCTGAAAAATAATTGTATTTTATGTGGATGGCCACAGTTGTGGGTGTGCACTGTAGAGGTAAAAACAGTGCATTGTCTCTCGTCCTGCTTGCTCTCATGTGTACCTGAGGATACTCAGGAGTGGCTGTGTTCATTGTTGGCCTGTGTACTGCAGGATCATGAGCAGCTGCTTTATTTCACTTCATGTATTTGGTACAGGGTCTCACTACGCAGCTTGGATTCATAGTGATCCTCCTGTTTTCAGCCTCCCCAGTGCTGGGATTACAGGATTATGCCACCACCTCCCAGCCACCAGCTCAACACGCCCTAGCAGCTGCTTTAATTTGGAGAAACATGAGGCTCCCCCAGGACCCTAAACACTGAGATGGCCAGGTGTGACTTCAGTTGCCTCTTTGTGGGAATAGGAGAGTGAGTTTTGAGTCACATGTGGAATGTTGTGCCACTAGCTGGGGCCCTTCTTGGAAGGCCTTGTATGGGAGAAGGAACATAGGCCGGTGAGCAGCCAGCCAAAGAGCAGAAGATGGCAAACTCTTTGCTCTCCCAAAACATTGTTCCTACTCCTGGTGACAAACTCCCTCTCCTTCCATGACTCATGGTGACTCTTGGTCCTTTCCTGCTACTGTAATGAAGTCCTGGCTCTGAGAAATGTATAAACAACAGAACTTAGTCCCACGCCAGGGGCCAGGAAGGCTGAGATCCAGGCAGCAACAGATTCCAAGGCCTTGCTCTTTCTTTCAGAGATGGCACCTTCCTGCCGGAGCCTCCTCTGAACAAAAGACCAGGGTGGCTCCCTTCAACCTCCTTTATCAGGACACTGACCCCACTCCCACAGGCAGCCCGCAGGACTTAGTCACTCCCGAAAGCCCCACCTCTGAGTGTGACACATGGAGCGATAGGTTTTGCCCAATGGTACGGCGACATTCAGGGAGCAGCAGCCATCCTGAGAAGGCCAGCTCCACCTGGGCCTTTCCCAGCATCTATTGTCGAGGAGAAGGAGGAAGAGAAGCCTTTCACTGCTGTCCATCAGGGAACTTCAAGAAAGCAATCCTAAGAGGCTGCAAGGAAAAAGGAACCTTCTGCACTGTTGGTGGGAGTGCAGGCTGGTACAACCATTAGTGAAGTCAGTGTAGAGATTCCCAAAAGCTAGGATTGGACCTTCCATTCAAGCTAGCTGTTCCCCTCCTAGGTATTTTCCCAAAAGAACTGGAATCATCATCCCGCAGCGATACGTGTGCACCCATGTTTATAAGAGCACAACTTGTCATAGCTAAATTTTGGAAACAACCCAAATGCCCATCAACTGAGAAATAGATAAAAATGATGTGGTATTTTTCACACAATGGAGTATTATTCAGCTGTAAAAAAATAATAAATTCAAGGCTTTTGTAGCTAAATGAACGAAACTAGAGACTAGATTGTGAAGTGAAATAAATCAGGCCCACATGTGCAAACATCATATTATCTCACTAGTTTGAGAACCTAAAAGAGTAATTAAAATCTGAAAGGTACCACAGATACGGTGAAAAGGAAAGGAATTATTCAATGGGAAGGAAAATTGGGATGTGGAAAAGGACAAATGGAAGAAGGGAAAAAGGTCTATTTAGGTATATATGTAGTTTTGATTATTGTACTGTTGATATCTGCTGGCCTTTTGAAAAGAGCAGTTAATACTTAATTTTTTTCCTTTTATTATTTTTTTCTTCTGAATTTCTGACTTTTTTTGTTATTCTTTGTTTTGCCTTGTTTTTTCTTTAAATCAGTCTTGCATATTTATATCTGGTGACCTGAACAGCTAGTCTGAAGATGGCATCATGCCCCATGGCAACCATTGCTGATTTCCTGTTACTTTGTTTAGTGAGATTTTGTATCATTTCTAATGCTGGGTTTTTTCTATCACAATTTTGTATTCTTTAAAAAAATTTAAAAATAATAAAGAAAGCAATCCTCCTATCCCTGATGAGAAGCAGGAAAAAAACAAAAAACCAACTGTATGCAGAGGAAAAGTTGAACAGAACTGTAGCTGACTCAGACCTCTAATTCCTGTCAGTGTCACAAGCAACAGAAAGCCACTCCGATTGATTGAAACACGAGCAGAGCTTACTGGAGGGATATTGGGTAGCTCACAATTGATTGTTTTGTTTTGCAGACTGAGCACTGGACACAGGGAGATCCCCAGCCCTTTTAAAATGTTTTCTCTTGAGACAGGGTCTCTCTCTCTCACTCACTAAAGCGCCCAGACTGAGCTCAAACTGTCCAACCTCCAGCCTTAGGCTGCTCCTTTGCTGGCATTAGCGTTGCGCTGCCACCGGTGCCAAGCCTACCTAGCTGGAGATGGTGTGGTGTGGTGTGGTGTGTGGTGTGGTGTGGTGTGGTGTGGTGTGGTGTGGTGTGGTGTGGTGTGGTGTGGTGTGGTGTGGTTTGGCGGAACAGGCCCTTGTGCTTGCCAGGCAAGCGCTTATTCTACTGAGCCATCTCCCACAGCCAGCCCAGAAGATTTTGAAATATAGCCAGACCAGGAACAAACCTTAAAAGGAAGCCGGCAAGAATTCCACCCTTGAACAACAGAGGGCGCTACGGATGCTCCACCAGATGGGAAAGCGTCTGATTGGCTGAGCTCAGTCTCGTGCACCTCCCAGGACACCCGCACGCACGCACGCACGCACACACACACACACACACACACACACACACACACACACGAGCTGCTAATATTAAATTCCCCCATTTCTTCCCCCTTCTCTACTATCTGATCTTTGTAATTAAATTCAAGACATCCCGGGCTTTTTCTTTTACCAAAAGCAACTGCCGGAACAAACGCCTGTAAGGTGGCCGAACAGGAGGAGCTAAGTATGAGCCCTGCCCAGGTAACCTGGGGACTTAGGACAGTCTTGTCTCAAATAAAAAGTAGAATGAACTGCAGCACAACGCTAAGGCCCTCGGTTCAATCCTGTGTCACACAACAAAAACCATGAGGACAACTGGAAGATTTATTGTGCTACCATCAGACCCCCGCCCACTTGGGTAAGCAGCACCCTGCTACCTCCTTCCTCTCAGCGTGGGAGGTCACAACTGTGTCCCTATCTCAGGGACTTGGTGCCCTGGACCGGCCTCCTGGAGCTCACTCCCGCACCCCTCCCGCAGCTTGTTTGGTCCCTAAGTTCGTTTAAACTATAGATAAACTCACTCCCTTGCTCCCTCCCATTTAGCTAACCATAAACCCACTTAGAGAAAACCATGATCATAAAATAGGGACAAATAGAACAACTTGGAGAATAGAGCAAACATTAATTAAACTGTACTGTCCCATGACAGGCAGATGGTCAACAGTGTGTGAGAAGTGTAAGCCTTGTAGAAATTCTGTGGCATTCTTGTAACATTCCTGAAAATGAGGTAATGAGGTTACTATGGAAACCCAAGAAGTATATAACCTGAAAGCAAAGTTCAGGCTGACACCAACATTTTGGGAGCCCTGACCTAAAAGTCAGGACATCAGCCGGGCATAAGCTTACAATAAAAGCTTTCTTGTGCTTTCACACTTCGTCTCTTTTGCGTGGGCTTCATCTTCTCTGTAGGGATTTGTTGGTCTCAGTGGTCACCAGGAGAAAATGATGAAAGGAGTTAGAAAATAAAGTCAAGAGAGGATAGCTGAGGTTGGGTGGTGGACCGTGCTTGATTGGTAAATGACACCCCCCCCCAACAGTAGGGGCGTTTATTTATACCTTATACAAGGTTGCCTAGCGACTAATAGCCCACAGCGTCCAGGCAGGTTGTTTTTCTCAGACTGAGGTAGTTTAACTGCTTTAGGCAATGAAACCTCATCCTGCCCTCCCACATATGATCAATTTTCAGCTTCAGCTGCTCCCAACACTTCGCTAGCTCACTGTCACCTGCTGCTACCCCTCCATCCTCAGGTCACTAGCCCTGCCCACCAGCACCTTCCACTTTTCCTCAGCACGCAAAAATGCAGCCTCACCTCTAGCCCTTACCTACTGTACCCATCCTGAGGACCAGCCAGGAGACTGGGGCCTGAGAGTCAGACCTGGCCTGGAGGGGAGCTGGAGAACTAAGGGCTGAGTGCAAGATGAGGAGAGAAGCAGCCCCTAACTGGCTGCCGTGGGCACCAGCATGGTGACAGGTTGGGGCTAAGAAGGGCGCTCAGAAGAGAGCTTCTGAAGACTGGCTCCTGAGTAGCCAGATCCTCTAATGAAGATGAGCAAGTGGCAGCCTGGCCACCCCTCTGCGTCTGCCTGGGTCCCTGGACACTGTAACAGACGCAAGGCTGTGGCTAGCCCTCCTGTCTAGCACTGAGCCATAGCACCATAAGGGTTCTGGACACCACACTCTGGGGTGCAGGGTAACAGCAGCTGTTTCCACACTGAGCTCCCCTGCCTTCCTCAGAGCCAAAGCTGTGGGTGGAACATGTTGCCAGGCATCCCACCACTCCCAGCTGTGGCATCGCCACTGTGCCCCAGAGCAGCCTCTGTAGTGCAGCCCTCCCCCACACACACACACACACACTCACACAGCTTCAAGTCCCAGCTGCGTGAGCCTAGCCGCTGCAGCCTCAGCCTTCCCATGTGGCACCCCCAGGGTGGTTCCCTGGCCTCTGGAACACAGCTCGCTTAGACTTTGCTTTGAACTCACTTTGGCTTTGCCTCTGTTGGCTTTGCTTGCTCCTTCTCTTAGTTTTTTTCTCTCAGCTGGGCATGATGGCACACCTTAAGATACTCCTGTGGTACAGACACCCTGGAGGCTGAGGCAGGAGGAGACCCTGAGTTCAGAGCAAACCAGGGCTACATAGCAAGTCCCAGGACAGACTGGGCTATATAGTGAGACTCTGTTTCAAAAAGCAAAAACACACACACATACACACAGAGGAAAGGAGTGGGGGTTGCTTTATTTCTTTCTATCGCCCTGGCCGCCCTGCATTCATTGGCCTCAAGCAATCCTCCCGCCTCAGCCTCCAGACTAGCTGGTATTGCCGTGTATACCACTGCACCAAAATAATTCCTTCTTTTTTGACCTTTAAATGTTAGAATGCTCTAGGCCCAGTCCTCTGAATTCCCTATGGTAACCAAGCAAGTGGTCACTTCCATGAGCTTAAATACCCATCTACCAAATCCATACATCCAGCCCTGCTTCTCTCCTGAGATATAGACATGAAAACCAATGCCTATTTGATACTCCAATAAATAACAGAACTCGTAGACCTTTCCAAATTTACTGCACCCAGTTTAAGCTCCACCCCTTAAAGTTCCCACAACTTCTCACGTTTCCGAGCTGTGGAACAAGCCTACAGCACACAGGCCCTTGAGGAAGACACACAAACCGTGTCAAGCATCACACCCTGCAGCTAAGCTTTTGGGAACTGTTGCTTCTCTTCGCTCAGTGAAGGCACTGCTGGAAGGATGGGGAAGAAGGCGACAGTGTGTGACGGTGCTGACAGTGGGCATGGCGGGCAACAGGGGCACAGTGCATGGAAAATGAATGCACTTTCTTAGTGACCGGGATGCCATAGAAGCCTAGGCCCAGGGCCCTTTTGTGTTACTGGGCCCGAATCTTATTTCTGAAGCTTTAGGATGCTGCCGAGTTATTGTAAGAATGGGAGTAACATGATGATATGATCATAACCTGGAAAGGCCCTCCCGGGAGCTTGCAGAGGTAACAAGAGGTCTCCACCTTGGCAGCAAGGGCAAATGAGAGCCCGAGATCCGCACTGCCTCTGGGAGAGCGCAGAGCAGAGCAAGGGAGCTCTGGCTCCTTGTTGCCGTTGGGCTTCTCAATCCCTGCTCCCTAGGGACCAACTGGGGTAGCTGAGAGCCAGGCAGCAGCTCCGGTGTGGGCCAAGGAGCTCCTATGCTGTCTTCAAAGCCCTATGTCTGGGTGGGGCTCCTGCACAGGGCACAATGCCACAGCCCGGGTGCCACCCGCTAAGGCCCATGTCCTGTCCAAGTCCCCAAGGTTGTTGGTAGAAGCCGTGTTCTTGCCATCATAAAACTGGTGACTTTGTGTCCTCAGGGCCAGCAACAGTGTCTCTGCCTCCTCTGACTCCAACCTCAGCATCCACTTAGAAATGACTTCCCAGATTAGGTCCAGCCAGGACAGTGGTCCTCTTCATCAGCTTTAGCAATACAATAGGGATCAAATCCCTTTGCCTCTGGGCCTGGTGGCGCAGCCCTGTAGGAAGCTGAGGTAGGAGGGCTGCAAATTCAAACCCAATGTGGGCAGTTTAACAACTTGGTGAGACTTTGTCTCATAAAAGAAAATCTTTTAGAGATGCTAGGCCTGGGCTGAGGTGATAGCTCAGTGGCATAAGCACTTGCTTATGGACATGCAAGGTCCCGAGTTTGATTCCCGGTGAAAGAAAGAAAGGAAGGAAGGAAGGAAGGAAGGAAGGGAGGGAGGGAGGGAGGGAGGGAGGGAGGGAGGGAGGGAAAGAAAGAAAGAAAGAAAGAAAGAAAGAAGGAAGGAAGGAAGGAAGGAAGGAAGGAAGGAAGGAAGGAAGGAAGGAAGGAAGGAAGGAAGGAAGCTAGGGCTGTAGCTCAGGGCAACAGCCCCATGTTCAACCCCCAGTGCTGAAAAAAAAAAAATCCCTTTGTCCCTGTCACACAGCAGAGACACCACACCACCTTTGCTGTATATGTGTCTTCTACTCGCTAGAAGCAAACCCAAGTCCCACCTTCGAGGGGAGGAGGCATAAGGATTGGGTCACTGGGGCTCTGTGACCCAACTGTCACAACTGTCTCTGTCAAGTGGCCAAGAACTTCTGGAGAGAGCAGCCTTTCCCTCCATGGAGAGTGGAGTGGCTGATTTGTGTGTGTGTGTGTGTGTGTGTGTGTGTGTGTGTGTGTGTGTGTTTGGTATCGGGGATCAAACTCAGGACCTTGCACTTGCCAGGCAGGTGTTTATGCAGCTGAGCTATATCCCTGGCCTTGAGTGAATTTTCTTAATTCTAATTTTTTTATTACTATAAGTTTATATAATAATCACATTCATTGTGGGAAATTTATACTTGTATATAATATATCTTAATTGTTTCTACTTGTCCTTCCCCACCCTTCCCTAGATTGGGTGATAACTTTCTAAGACCAAACTCTCAAAATGTTTCACACCAGGCATGGTACCTGCCTGTGATCCCCAGCATTTGGGAAGCTGAGGCAGGAGAATTCCCATGAGTTTAAGGCCAACTAGAGCAACATAGTGAGGGTCAGGGATGTAGCTTAGGGGCGCAGCATCTACCTAGCAAGTGTGAGGTCCTGAGTTCAATTCCTGGTAACAAAAAAATTAATAATAATAGAACTACATAGTGAGACTCTGTCCCAAAACAAGCAGAATTTCACAGGTGCTTCTCACTATAGTGGACCTGATAGTACTCCTCTGAAAGGTATGTCCCACTAGGAACCTTAATGGTCCTATATTGAAGAAAGGGCTTTGATCAGCATGGTCCTCGAAGCCAATGACAAGTACCTTTATAAGAGACAGAAAGGAGAAGACATGCCGGGACACATAGAGCCTGGAGCAGCACCTATAAGCCCAAGAATATCAAGGCTTGTTTGAGTTCCCAGGAGGAAGAGAGACAGGAGCCGGGGGTCCCTCAGCATCTCCAGGAGGCAGCCCTGCCAGCAGCTTAATTCTAGACTTCTGTCCCCCAGACCTGTGAGAGACATCCCCGCCCCCACCGTTGTTTGAACCCATTGAGGTCATATTTTCTGGCGCTGGCAGCCTAGAGGAACTCACTCACTCCCTGGTATTAACCTTCACAGAAATCCGTATCCAGGAGACCAACTTGGTAGCCTCAGATGCGACAAGATCTCAGACTCTACCCATGTATCAGTTCCCTGGACAGGTGCCCTGAGAGGTCCTGGAGCAGAGCACTGTTATGGCCAGGTGAGCACAAGCTAACTTCCTTACATAGCCGGGGGACATGCATGCTGCTCAGCAAGGCAGGCAGAAATTCGATGCCTTGCATAAGGTGTAGCCTGCCAAATCTCCCCTTTACTACTGAATTTGTTGGGCTCAGCTACTGCAAATAAACAAATAAGCCCCAAATAACTGTGGCTTAAACAAGATAGACATTTCTTTTTCACTTAAGGTCTTACCCACAAGTAGTCTAGGACTAAAGTGGAGTCTTCATTAACTGACCCCAGGCTCCTTCCAGCTGGTTCTCTGTCACCCGACCTAAGGCGGCTGCTTCCATTGTTGTTGTCACATCTGCATTCCAGCCAGTGGGAAAAGAAGACAGGGATGTGAAGGACATACCTTTGTGGCAGATCTGCCAGGAGCACACTTCTGGCTAGAGCTTAGTCACCCACCACACCTAGCTGCAAGTAGAACTGTAAAAACTGTTTGGAGCTAGCAGGCTTCATATCCAGCTTAGCCTTGTTCCATTTGAAAAGAAACAGGTAGCAATTGCCCACGGGAACAACAAACCTAAGGTCTGACTTCATCAGTGGTCTCTCAAATCTGGGCCCCTGAGGTTGGAAAAAAAGGCCCAGAAATGAAAATCCAGGAATACACCCCCCACCCCCCCACACCTCCCCACCCCATCTCTCGCTGCCCTTCCAGTTGGTAACAGAACGCAGTCTTTGGAGGCAGCAGGAATCAGGAATGCTGCCCCTTCCCCTTCATGCCTCTATCAGTGGTTTAGCTGCATCTCCTGAATACACTGAACTTAACTCTGAAACTTGTCAATGTGTCCATATTTGGAAACAGGGCCTTGCTGATGCTGTCAAGTTAAAATGAGGCCACACTGAGTCTGGCTGGGCCCTAACCCAACGAATGAAGTTCTTTGAAGAAAAGAGAGAAGGCAGAGAAGACCACACGAAGCAGAGGTGGAAGCTGGAGCCCTGTATCTGCAGGCAGACGGCTCCAGCACCAGCAGCTCTGGGGGACAGCACGGTCCTGCCACACTCTGCTTTTGGATTTGTAGTCTTCAGAGCTGGGAGAGGATGAATGTTTGAATAATCTGCTGCAACATGCATAGTGCAGGAATACACCACCTCCCCCATCCTGGTTGCTTGGGACCCAGGTTCACAAACCCCTACTATAGAACTTAAGGTCCTGACAGCTACTCCACAGCATCCACACACCCTTGCCCTTCTCCACTAAATGCTGCATCAGCCGTGACCCAGTCATCCCAGCCCAGACCCAACAACAGGATGATGGTCCTGCTCAGCTCCTGCAGTCTGGTTTTGAAGACCGCTGGAGGATGAGGACAGGCTGTGGTTTGGCAGCTGACCAGCCTCCTCCACTGGTGGGATGGGGGTCTGAATTGGGGTCAGGCTGAGCTGGGTCTCCTGGTTTTGGTCCTGCTTATTTGACCCCCCTGGTCTTGGGTCACATCAGGTACACCTGCCTGGTCTTTCATCTGAGACTTTTCACCTCAGATAGATTCCCTTGGCTTCATAGTGCTGCCCCTAGATGTCCCCTCCGGCTGTCCCATGCCAGACTCCGGTTTGCCTGTGCCTTGTACTTAGGTCTTTCCTGAGTGTCTATTGCAGCTCTGATAGCCAGGGGTCTTTGAAAAAAATGCACTTTACAATCTGAGACAGCAGCCTCGGCCACTGCATGCCTGTTGCGCCTCACAAGGCCACAGGGGAGCGAACCATGTCACTATGGCGCTGGGTGGGGTCCACTCCGCTGGGGAGAATCTCTCAGCCCAGGACTTCTTCATTCAACCTTAGAAGGGCCTCCCAGGCACCTCCTGAAGGTAGAGGAGAGGAGAAAGCTCTACTCTGTAGAGAGCAACTATTTCTGCTCTGTGAGAATCGAGAGAAACAAGTGTGATGTGAAATTACCACCCACTGATTGCCCCAGAGGGGAGAGGCTTGCCCAACACTGGCCTCTAAAAGAACCTGCCCCGTGTCCTGGGCGGCTGCTGCCAGCCTCCTCCTGGCCCTAACTCTGCCCACTCCTTTGCAATGCACCCAGTCGGTGACTTTGCAAGACCCACTCATCCTTTCTCCAACTCAATCCTCCTTTCCTGTCTGCTATGTCCTTGGTCATAAGTCTTCACAGCTCTGGATTCAGAGTGCAGTTGTTTGTTTTCCATGATTCAATGCTCGGGCCTCATGCTAGTGCAGGCAGCCTGGTCCCCATCCAAGGATGTAAATCTCCCTCAGTTTGACACCTGGCCACAAATTGCTGGAGAAAGAACCAGAGAAGCTGCCTTTCCAGCTGTCAGATGGGTCGGTGACAATCTGCAGGTGGTGCACACAGCCTCGTGGAAGTCTAAACACCATGGAGAAGCCTACAGCTGGCACTGGCCTGTTTCAAGCCAGACTCAAGCTGTGTGAGTTACCGGATGCTATTCAAGGAGAGTTCTATAAACCAGAGGCCTCTCCTCCAAATTCATCCTTCTCCCCTGCCCAGGATAGGCTAGACAACTTTCCTCAGTGATCTTGGGAAAATATCCAGAGACAGGGAGAAGAGGCCTTCTTATTTATTCCTGGACTCAAGCAAGACTTCCTTCTCCCCTAAGAGACATAGTTCAAAAGTTGCCAAGAAACCTTCCACATCTCAGAGCTCTCACACTGGTCTGGAGTGGAAAGGAGAAAGTCATCTTTGGTATGCAAACATCCTGAGAAATAAAACCTGGGCTCAGAGGGAAAAGGAGCAGTGCAGACCCGCTCCAACGCACAGGGAACACCCATATGTGGAAATGCGCCGGGCTGCTGAGGTCCAACCAAGGTTTTATTGCTCTCAGGCCCCTGAACCCAACCTGTGCATTTCTCCCAAGCACACTAAATAAACATTTGCTGAGTTATTGGGTATGCTGTGGGATCATGTGAAACCATGTCTTGTTCATGGAATTTAAATAAGAACCTATACATGTTCCAGGGATTTCCAGAGAACTCTTCTTTCCATAGGAAATGTGCCCCATAATGGATGTAAACATTGAAAGAACAGAAAAATTTTGACAGGCTCAATTATGAGCTCTGTTTCAAGAGGAAAACACAGATTTCTACAGCCTAGGAAGAGAGTAGGAAGGTAAGGGGGGAAGAGGAAGAGGAAGAGGAAGAAGAAAGAAGAAGAAAGAAGAAGAAAGAAG
>NW_004524664.1:4475907-4486658 GCF_000260255.1 Octodon degus | reverse complement strand
AGAAGGAGGAGGAGGAGGAGGAGGAGGAGGAGGAGAGATCCCAAGACCTTTGCCCACCATGAATGAGATATAAACACCCAGGAAGTACAGAACCATACAGCCCTGCTGGCAGTGAACTCACCAAGACTCTTCCATGTGGCTGATACCAAGTGCTCCACACCCTGGCTCTGGACACGGCCAGGGGATTGCAGATGACCTAAGGGAGCATCACTTTGTTCCTCACTTGCAACTGGATTCAGGAGTTTCAGGAAGGGCAGGGCTGGGGTGGGAGGATCAAAGGTTCCAGCTTACTCCCTTCAACTTTTCATTTTTTGTTTTTCACCCAAACGACTCTTCATTTTTTTGTTTGATGAAGATTAGGAAGAAAGGGGCCAGATGAGCCCTAATTTACTGCTTCTGCCTAAAGCCAGCTCTGCGTCAAAAGGAAGAGAGCAAGTGGATTATGAAAAGAAAACAAATGGAGAAAAAAAGAGGGTAAAGGATAAACTGCCTTCAGTAATGTTTATTAATTTGATTTTAATGGCAAAAAGGGATCCTTTCCAGCAGTTCACCTTCCTGGGAAGCCTGGAGTCCCCACACACTCTGAGGTCCTTCCTGGTGACACTGCTATGAGGTAGATCAGAGCTATTCTGTGTCTAATGTAACAGGCACTGGTGCACAGAAAGCTGCAGCAGAGGACACAGATCCCTGAACTGGGGCCTTTTCAAGCCTCCTGCCCTCAGTCTGGGTCATGGAGCCTGCAGACTCTGAGAGGTTCATGGGATCAGGAGTGGAGCCTGAGGTGCCCTCCCCATCCTGCACTCTCAGCACACGTGAGCGAGACCACAGGTCACAGTTGACCCAGCAGCCCAGCTGCTGAGGTAGTAGTGTGTTCATGGGGGAAGCTCAGAAACTTTCAGGACAGGGATTGTCCACTTGGTTTAGGGTCTGCTTCCCTCCCCACCCTACAGCCCAGTCAGTAGGTTGCACAGAACAGAGTTCCACAGCTCAGCAGCTAGCTAGGGCTCATGAGCAGAGGCCAGAGACTTCCAAAGGAAACATCCAAGGAGCTATTTATTGTCCTTCAGGCCTAAAGAGCCCCCTGGAAGCTCTGGAAGGTGAAAATAATGAATCTTACGGTGGGAACAGAAGCACTGAAGAAAAGGAGCGGGCCTGGGAAGCATACTTAAGAGGGCCTTAGGAAGCATATTTAACTACACAAAATCATGGTGACCAGCCAGGTGCAAAAATCCCACCCCAAACACCTGAAGAACGTCGCTGCATTTCCAAGCATAGCTCCTCTAGCAGTCCGACCTCTGAGGAAAACCACAACCAATTCCGGGGTTGGGAGGCCCACACCCTCCAGTGCAAGTGCGAGACAGGTGTGTTGACTGTAGAGAGCTGGGCGACTGAACCACTGAGCTAGAAAACTCAGGGCGAGACGGAGTGTCAGAGGCCCAAATGAAGAACACCCCGCCTGTCCTTCGTTGCAACCCTGGTGATCAGATCAAGAAGAGGAAAGGAGGGCCCGGTCGCATTTTGGTTCCCTACTGTGCGCTCCCTCTTCTCTCCAGCCGCCAAACCGCTCCAGCTCACGCCTTCTGCCAAACCCACAGGCAAGGCTGGAGACCCCAACTGCTCTCCCGGCCCGAGCAGTTACCTACCGGCGGGCCCCATGGGGCTGGCCCGGCCCGGGGAGGCGGCGGTGCGGGGCGCTTGGGGTTGGCAGTCTGAGCGACGGCACAGAAGCCGGCGGAAGGCGCTGCGGAAGTCCGAGCTGCGGCAGTAGATGAGCGGGTTGAAGGCGGAGTTCACGTAGCCCAGCCAGTTAAGGGGGAGGAGAACCGAGTTGGGGACGAGCGAGGGCCCCCCAAGGGCGCGCAGCACGTTCGCCAGGAAGAAGGGCAGCCAGCAGAGGGTGAAGGTACCCACGATGAGCCCCAGGGTGCGCAGCGCCCGGTGTTCCCGGAGGGGCAGGAGGCGCGCGGGCCGCGGACCACAGGGGGGACCGGCCTCAGGCTCAGCGAGCATCTCGGCCGCCTCGGCGGGGGACCGGGAGCCGGACGGGGGTGTCTGGGAGCTCCGGGGCGGGAAGCGGCCCAGCTCCCCGCGCAGCAAGCGCAGTTGCCGCCTGGCCGCGATGAAGACGCGCGCATAGACGAAGAGCATCACCACGAGCGGCAGGTAGAAGGACACGGAGGAGGAGAGCAGGGCATATGGCACGTTGGAGGCGAAGGAGCAGCAGCGCGGGTTGGAGTGGCAGAGCTGCGCCTCGGCGTCGGCGCCCACGCGCCACCACTGGCTCATGATGGGCGCGAAGGACACCGCGGCCGCCACCGCCCACACCAGCACCACGGCCGCCCGCGCGCGGCGCTTGGTGACCAGGGCGCGGTACCGCAGCGGGCTGGTCACGGCCAAGTAGCGGTCCACGGCCAGGACGCACAGTGTTTCGATGCTGGCAGTCACGCAGAGCACGTCCACCGACGTCCATAGCTCACAGCCGGTGGCGCCCAAAGGCCAGTGGCCAGTCAGCGCCAGGGTGGCTCCCGGAGGCACCACTAGGAGCCCCACCACCAAGTCGGCTGTGGCAAGCGAGGTCACAAACACGTTGGTGATAGTCTGGAGTCTCGGTGTCAGGGCGATGGCCACGGTCACCAGCAGGTTGCCTCCCACCGTGACCAAGGCCAGCAGCGCCCCGGCCAGTGCTGCCGCCCATGGCACCCCTGGTAGTGCACTAGGATGGGGTGCAAGGGTGGGGGAGTCTGGCCATGCACCCAGAGAGTGGTTCCTGTGGGTCCACGGAGCCATCCTGGCGCCGCGAGGGGATGGGAGGGGTCTCCCAGGGCCCCAGGCTCAGGGGATGGGACAGCTGGGCATGGGAGCTACTCCCCTGGCCCGGGCCACCATCTTCCCTAGTTGACAGGACACAGCGCTCTCGGCCTTCCCCTTCCCACCCTCGCCCCCACCCCCTGATGCCACAGCTCTGCGGGAGGAGCAAAGAGCCAGGACTTAAAGGGGCAGCAGCCAATAGTCCAGAAGGGAGAGGCCGCTGGAGGGAATGGCAAGGGGGGACCGCTGTCCACCAGGCCGTGCCTGCCCTGCAGCCTCAGCACAGAACTCTCACAATGGTTTCCCAGGACCGCCTGGCCACAGCCTCAGAGGAAGAGAAGGGAAACCCTACCCTGTGGAGGGAAAGGGGGCTCTCTCAAGACCAGCAAAATGCCCACCGGGGCCCCTCCTCCCCCGCCAATCTCCAGGTTTTTAAAGGAAGAGCAAGCAGCCTGTATCTTTCCCTCCTCCCAGCTACCCTTTCTCCTTCCCTTCCCTAGAGTATTCTCCCCATTTTTTTCAGCTCCTGACTAGGAAACTGGGTCCTTCTCACTGTTTGCCCATTTCCACAGGGGCTTGGTGTTGTGAGGCTAGAAGAGTTTGATCCCTCTATTATCCCCTCTTTGCTCCTACCCTTTCCACTCAGATTCTCAGACAGGCCTCCTCTCTTCATATTCTTCTTTTATAGGGTCTTTTTTCTTTTCTTTCTTTTTTTTTTTTCCAGAACCAGGGATTGAACTCAGGCCCTTGCACTTGCAAAGGAAGTGCTTATTCCACTGAGCCATCTCCCTGGCCCCCTTAGGGTCTTTTTTTTAAAGCAGCAAAATGAGGCCTGGGGTGGAAGAGAGTAGTAGTACACCTGCTAGCAGGCGCAAGGCCCTGGGTTCCAGGGCTGGGCAGCGAGAGGTAGGGTTTGCCCGTGTTTGGAGGTTGATCCTCAGAACTGGGGGTGGGGGAGATGAACCGTCTGAGGCGTGTTCTGCATCCTCAGATCTCCCCAGCTAGCCACAGCTCTTCCATCACCATGCTCCCAAGGCAGAGTGTCTATACCAGCTCCTGAAATATTTTATTCATTGAACTTCTAGAAACCAGGCACACTGAGTTAAGGAATTTACATTTTGTGTTCAAAGGAATCCTTCTATGAAATCTCTCCTAAGGTCTGAGCCAGGGATCTCCTGAAGAAGCCAAGGCCCTTCCAGATTTACAAGCCTTAGTTCTCCAGGCCAGCCCTCAATCACTAAGCCAGTTGTTCTCACACAGTGAAAATGAGCCTCTGGGTTCAACCTGAGGGGCAGGAAGAGAGGTCCATGGCTTTATGAGGCTGTATCAGGATCAGGTCCTTGAGCTGTCCACTTCCTCCCCTGAAACAATGGGACAAAGTGGGTAAAATTATTGTGGAAAATGCCTCCAGGACTGTGCCCTAATGTGTTCTATATTTCAAAAGAGCACTGTGTAGTCGCTGGTCTGAGCAATCCCTCTGGGAGGCTGAGCCAGCGGTTGGGAGTTAGGAAGGTTGAAGGAGAAGAGAGAACCTAAAATTATCCCTGAGGAAAAATAACCAGCTGCACTCCCAGGGACCCGGCAACTCACCCTGCTCGGGGTTGCCATGCCCATGAGGCACCCAAGAAGGCCTCTGGAGTCATGGGAACTCTGGGGTAGTGGGAGGGGTGGCCAGAAACCTTCCCCTCCCCACGCCCTGTGCCAGAGGGGTGCAGCTATGACCTCCCCATCAGCCATCATCCAAGCAATCACTCCCCACTCCCAAGTAGGGTTTTGCAACACCCCAGAGTGCTCACAGGCATGTCATAAACATCTCAAAGAGTAATCTCTGAAACAAGTACATACCAAAACATCAGAGTTGATGGGGAAAAGGAAAAGGAATCCAAGAACTGAAGTCAAGCAGCTTCAAAGGACATTGTTGCTTCAAGGAGTGACCTCTTTACTCAGAGGAATCATGCAAAATGTTTTCCCAAATCTTGTCAAAAAGACAAGATTTCCCAAATGGCACAAGATGCCTGATTTGGAAGGGCAAGTTGGCCACTAAGCAAGGATGCCAGGAGAAGAGGAAGGCTGGCCCCTGCTGACCAGGTCTCTGGCCACTCCAGCCTGCTCAAACCCTTCCTGCTATTTTCTGGGCTGGTTGTCCCTGGTGAGACAGCAGACAGGGTGCAAGCCTCCTTTTTCTGCCACTCTGGTCCATGGGCTTATTCTCTCTTTTCTGTAATTTTTTTTTTGCTTTTAATTTAATTTTTGGCATCATTTAAGTATCAGAATATACAGAATCTACAGGAATGGTGTACACACCTATACTCCCAGCACTCTGGGAGGCTGAGTCAGAAGGATCACAAGTTCAAGTTCCACCTGGGCAATTTAGCAAAATACTGTCATATAGATAGATAGATAGATAGATAGATAGATAGATAGATAGATAGAGATATGTAGATATAGATATATAGATATAGATATAGATATAGATATATAATAAGTTAGATAGCGAACACCTGCAATCTCAACACTCAAGCTGCTGAGATAGGAGGATTGCTAGAGTTCAACACCAGCCTGAAGTATATAGTATATAGTGAGTTCAAGGCCATCCTGGGTTATATAATGAGCCCCTCTCTCTAAACAAACAAACATATTGTGCTGGGAATATAGCTCAGTGTAAAGGCCTTGGGTTCAATACCCAATACACACACACACACACACACACACACACACACACACACTACAGACAATAGAAAGTTGCCTTCATCAATTTGTCAGGCTAGACCCCAAGGAGCAACTGAGACCGCTAAGACAGGCAGGATTGAAGAAAGCAGTAGTATCTTTATTTCAGAATGGGTGCACCCTGGTCAAGGACAAGAAGGCCATTGACTATGAACAAAGGAAAAGAGCCGACTTTATACACTAGTCTAAGTATGGGAGGGGGCACTTTACTGAGGAAGATGGAAAATTTTTAATTTCTCAGGGATCATAAGTGGGTCTGGTGACTCTTGAGGGGAGGGAAGTGCAGCGTGACGGTGGCACTGTACTGACGTATAGAGTGACAGTCTGTAGACTTATAGAGTTTCTAAAATAAAAATAAAATAAACAGATTTATTTTAGTCTTTCGGGCTGAGTAAGGGGGCTTTCCTGTTTGAACAGACTGGTCTGCCAGTTTTTCTCTTCAGAAGAGAGGCCTAATTGTGAGGACCTAACAATTTTCATCTCCCTAACATGTAAATACCAATAGGATCTTGTTTATCTTTAACCCTCCAGTAACATTTTATATAGGTCAAGATCAGTATATACTCTTACGTCCTTGCTTTTCTGCCAGTGGTAAAATATATCTTTCTTTCTTACTGTACTCTAACTGTATACCTGTGATCCTTTCAGATCAGTACACAAAAGCTTCTTATCTAAATATTCCATCTTGGAAAGAACCCACCAAATAGGGCAAACAATTAAACACAGGAGAATAAGAGGTATACAATAGTAGTCTTTCAGTTATTCTTTTGTGTTCAGCAGCAAAATATATCCATCAGCACACTCTACAAATAGACTTCCACCCTATGGGTCATGATTCCATCTGAGTCTATAGGGTGGATTTCAAAGAAATAGCTGTAGCTCAGTCCCACAAGTGACGCCTAGCCACCAGTAACTGTCATAGTCATTATGCATGTCCACAACACAGTAGAACTTTATGTGATATCCTATCCTCAAACTGTTAGAGGTGCTGGTCATTTATTTGCCATTCCAGTATTTATCTTATGTTTTACTCTTACTATTTCTTTGCTATCATGAAAACTTTTTCTTAGTTCAATTGTTTTGAAACATTTAATTTTTAATTAATTAGTATTTAATTTTCTGAATATTGCTTAATTTAATTTTTGTTCTAAGATTTATACTATATCTTGACTTACAATTTATTTAAAAGACATTGTATGATATCTTCTAGTATTAGAAACTTTAAAAAGTATATTTCCATTTTCTGTTGACTTTATATTACTTCTTCCCTGTCTTTTATACACATACACACCCACATTCATGAAAAAAAATATGGGTATAACCCAACATAAGATTGGTACTGTTTCATAGAAATCTGCAATGACCTTTTTTTTTTTTTTGCAATGACCTTTAAATAAGGGTTCATCTAATATCTTTTATATAGTCCTGCATAACTATCATATTGAGAGCTCTTTATTGTTCATCCAGGAGCATACTGCGACTTCTCTTGCCTTTTGAATTATGCTCTTTGTTATTTCCTATATGCTACTTCTGGAGGTATTAAAATATTTCAAGATTGTATAACTAGAAAATCTCACTTTTAGTTTTCAAAGGTATGTTTCCTAAGTATAAAATTCAAAGAGGACAGATCTTTTCTTTTAAGTCCTTTAATTAGTCTAGTTTCTTATGCACTTGGTTCTTTTTTTTCTTTCTAATGTGGAATAAGATGTTATTTAATTTTGTTTTTCCATAGCTCATATTTTTATGTATATGCCTTAATTATTTTTTTCTTTACAATAAGTTTTGGACAATTTCATTTTTGTGTATCTTGGTATGATTTTATTTAAATTTATTGTGCAAAAAGATTCATTTTTCTTGGAAATGAAGTATTATAAGTTGAACTAAATTCAGAAATTTTAAATCTTTAAATATGTATTGCCTACTCCTTTCTACTTTGAGAATTCTAATTATATGAATATAAGTATCTTGGTTTTGACACAGTGAACTATTATGATTGATCTGTAAATTCTTTCTTCATTTTTATTTTGGACAATTTTTATTGTTATATTCATTTATGTTTGTAAATAATTTATTTCAATTTGCAATCTATTAAAAAATAAAATAAATATTCCATCTTATGGACATACCATAATGCATGAAGCTAATTGTCTAATAATAGACATCTAGATCTCTCCTTTCCTCCTTTCCTTCCTTCATTTTACTTCTGAGGATTGAACCCAGGGTCTCCACCCTGCACTACTTGCCCCCACCCATTTTTATTTACTTTTTTTTTTTTTAGATAGGATCTCTATAGGTCACTAAATTGCCCCTGTGAGGGTTGAATCTGTGCTCCTCCTGCCTCAGCCTCCGAGAGTGCTAGGATTACAGGTATATGCCATCATGTCCTGCTTTTATTAATAGATGATTCTGTGATGAATGATGAGACCACTTCATTTCACATGTGTGTAGGTATATTTGTAGGATAAATATCTATTCACAGAACTGCTATGTGCAAGGTATATACATTTTTAAATTTGGAAAATCTTGCCAAATTGTATTCTACTGGCAATGTACCCATTTACACTCTCACACCATTTCTGATGGCTGTGGGGGCTTAGGTGAGAGGCCTGCCTCTCTGGGCAGTTACCCTAGTGACCAGCCCAAAGAATCGAGCACTTGTGGTCTGTAGAGGTCATCCAACTCTGGATAGATGCATATAGTGCTCAAAGCAAACACTGCCCAGGCCCTCAAGACCCAGTGACCTTTACTCTGTGCTGTTGGAAGCAGGTGGTAACCACCGGCCTCTTAGTCCCCTGAGGTCAGGGGCCCTGGCTGCTTGCCCTGTGCTGGATACTCCAGGGATGCTTTATCTGTGGAAGAATTGTGACCAGTGATTGAGAAGATGTGGTTGGCAAAGCCAGAAGAGGCAGTGGCCACCTGCTAGAGTTCAGTAGCAGAGATGTGTTCTCCCTCCATGGTGAGCTGCAATATGTGATCCTATGACCATCATAGCTGAAAGTGTGTGTGAGCGTATGCACATGTACACACATGCACACACACTCACACAAATGAAACTTGGCAGGAAGAAGCCCAGAAGAGTTTATGTAACTGCGGCCTTTAGCTTGTCTAACTCTACAGTATTAGAAGTGACTGTAAAGGTACACACACACACACACACACACACACACACACACAGAGGGCCTCACTCCTATTGAAGCACATACTCTACCATGAAGCTATATGCCCAGCCCCCAAATGGTGGCTTCATCCTATCATTCTTGGGCTACCCAGTTTGTTTTAAAGTTCTTGGAAGGGAGCCAAATATGGTGGGACACATCTGTAATCACAGCATTCTGCGAGGCGGAGACAGGGAAATTGAAAATTTGAGCCTACCTTGGGCCACTTAAAAACTAAGCAAGACTCTGTCTCAAAATAAAGAATAAAAAAGGGACTGGAGATGTAGCTCAGTGTGAAGGGCCTCGGTTCAGTCCCCAGCACTGTTAAAAAAAAAAAAAAGTTCTTGGAAGGAAGTAAAAGTTAGATGGACTTTTTTTTCATCTCCATAACCTGCCGTGACTGTCCACTCATTAAAACATGGAAGCCAAACCAGGTATAATGGTGGCACACACCTGTAATCCCAGCACGTACGAGCCTGAGGCAGGAGGATCACTGCAAGTTCAAGGACAGCTTGAACTGCATAGAATCCCTGTCTCAAAAGAAAAAAAAAAAAAAAAAAAAAAGGAAGTTCAGAAAGGAAACTTAGGCTTGTCCACAAACTCACAGTAAAGGTCCATGTCCAACAGTACATGGGTACCCACAGAACTGGCTCCTCTTCCAGAACCCCACCCCTCACTCCCAGCCAGGCTGTGGCTGGTGCCACCTTCTAGTCTATCCTCCAGGGCTCTCAGCATGAACCAGAAGACAGGGGATGCATCCTAGAACTGAAAAGAAAGCCCTAACATCAGTGTTGTTTTTCATGTGGTCCTGTATTATGTGATCCAGTTGACTACCTACATCCTACTGATTCCCATGTAGGATCCAGAGGAATCCAAAGGAGAGCAGAGAGAAGCTGCTATTTCTGGGAAAAAGAAAACAGCACTCAGGTGCCCAAGGGCTGGCCTGGAACAACAGCCTTATGCTGGAAAGGTTAGGTGGAGAGTTGAACTAGTAAGGTTTCCTGGAAGTGCCTTCTTTTTTGTTTTGTTTATTTTTACAGTGCTGAGAACTGAATCCAGGGCCTCAGTCATGCTGAGCACATGCTCTCCCCAGGGCATGACATGGCAGAGCTGATCCCGTCAAGGTGACACAATATATCAACCATTGCACCCACTTTATGCTCCATCCAAGTGCTTTTGAATATGTTTACCTGAGCATCATAGAGGGTCCAATAGACCCACACCACTTCAGGATTTGTAAAAAAAAAAAAAGATTCCTTTGATTTTTCTAATAGATGTAGCCCATTTAAGTACAATGGCACATGAAAAACCAAATTTGCAAGTTTTGGAGGAAGTATGATGATGATGGTGATGATGGTGATAGTGGTGGTGATGATGATGACTTTGACACTCACCCTGTGTGCCTAAGTTCCATGACAGTGAGATGGAACAAGAATTGACTGATACAGACACAGGGAATGCAGACTTCCTTGATTCAAAAGATGAAGAAAACAGGAGTGTGAGTACATATTTTACTAGTCAAAATGTTGCAAAATGGCCATGCAACCAAATGGAATGCTTCAATGTTAGAACTGGGCCCAAAAATATAATGAAGGTCTTGGCAGTGTTGAAAATGTATTGGACAGAACGCCAGCCCTGCCATTCAATGTTGGAAGTTACAACAGACAAAATGCAATCATGTAAGATGTGAAATACACAAAAGTTGAAATGCAAGTAAAACATTCTGTGTGCAGGAGTAGCCACATTCAGAAATTTATTTATTATGACAGCTCACTAGCTGAACTGAATGCATTCATAGGTCTGTTGTACTTAGCAGGGACTTCTTATGATAATTGCAGGAATGCAAGAGACATATGGAAAAGCAATGAGTCAAAATATGGCATAACTAAGATGTTTGATATTCAGACAGATAGTGAGGTTAAGCTTAACAGCCTAAGTTGTATGATAATAACAATAAGCTTGTCTTCTGGAGGGTTAACAACCTAAGTTTGCAGACCAAAATTAGAGAAAAAGGAGGGCCACAAGGAAAGCCAACATTTTGGCCCTAGCCTTCTAAGGTCA
>NW_004524664.1:4468550-4475092 GCF_000260255.1 Octodon degus | reverse complement strand
GAAGAATGTATGCAATGTGTTAATTATTGAAACTGTCCTACCAATTTGGTTTGAAACTGTCTCATTGCTATTTGTTTCTCAATAAAATTATGGAAAAAATATGGCATAAAAACCTATGCCCTTATAGATGCAAAGACTTAATATGCTTTCAATTTAGATATTTATCCTAGAACTCAGCCATCAAGACTTTTTTTTAATCAAATCTTTATTTGAATAATAATAAGCCAAATACTGTGAACAAACTTTTTGCTCCCATCTCTAAAACCAATTGGACTCTGACATTTGACAATTGGTTTAACAATTTTTGATTGACATTATATTTGCTGACAGAGCACAAGTTAACCTGTTGTGCCCTCTGGCAAGATGTTCTGCTCCTGGACTAGCTGGGTGGTTCTGTCCCCTACTCTCTCTGCAGGGACTGCAGCTGCAGTTTCATCCCAGGCCTGTATGCCAGGCCTGAGCTGAGTCTGAAGGGGACAAGTTGGAGTAGGAGGAAGAGGCAGCTCTCCCACGCACTCACCAGGCCTGGGCTAGAGCTGGATCTGGGGATCCTGAGTCCGTGGCAGAAGTTCTCACTCAGCGGGCATGGGGGCGCTGTGGAGTGGTGGGAGGTTCCCAAGGGGGTGGAAAAGGGTCTCACCCAAGCTGCACTTGGGCTTGGACTGGACTGGTCCCGATGGCGCAGGGCAGTCAGAAGCTCTTCCACCCAGAGCACAAGTTGACCAGCACAGGAACTGTACACAGGAACAAAGCAGACATTCCAGTGCAATGTTGAATTACAAAACAAAGAATTGTATAGTTCTTTTGATTTCAGAAAAATCTGACACTGGCCTTATACATGGCAAAGAAAAACAAACTGGTACTGCTGATGTCAACATTTCACCATGATGGAGAAATATTGACATGGCAACCTCAAGAAAGTGGAAACCCCAAATGGAAACTTTCTACAATAAAACCAAAGGTAGAGTAGATATTGTTGATGAATTATGCAGCAACTATGATGTCACATGAAGCACAAAGCATTGGCAAGTAGTTCTGTTTTACTCAATCCTAAACATGTGTGGGCATAAATAGTTGGATAGCTTACAAAGAAAATAACAAATGCAAAATAGTATGGAAATATGTTTTTAGAGAATTGGGACTTGAACTCATAAGAAATCACTTATAGGGGCTGGTGAGATGGCTCAGTGGTCTAAAGCACCTATTTACAACAAACTAAGCTAAACAAAGCACAGGGACCGAGGTTCAATCCCCCAGCACCACATGCCAGCCAGCCCCGCCCCCTGGTGGGCTGAGCTGGCCACACACACACACACACACACACAATAAATAAATAAATAAGAAATCACTTATAGCAGAGGAAAAACAAATTGTTTCTGCCCAGAGAGATATGCAAAAACAATTGTGGAGCACACTGGTAAGCTGACAGGTGAGTAGGCAGGGGCAGCATCACAAGGACCTATTATAACAATGAGAAAACAAAACAGATGCCAACTGTGCCCTACAAGAAAGGACAGGAAGATAAAACATACATGTGATCAGTGTAAGCAGTACTCATATAGAGAACATACAGCTGTCACGTGTGAAACTGCCTTGTGTGTGACAGGTGAAGCAAAGAGCATTTATTTTATTTTATTTTTGTATTTTTAGGGAAAAGTCTACAAGGTGTTCCGGGTCTCACTGCTTGATCATACTCAGAGTGATCCTCCTGTTTACAGCCTCCCAAGAGCTGGGATTACCGGCGCCCATCACCACACCCAGTCTCAATGGCCCTCTCAGTGTGCCCCAGAGATGGCACCAGCACAGCAGGCCCAGGGATAACAAAGATCATTTCTATGGTAGACTTTTGTTTGTATTTACATTACAGTTCATATAGATTTTATTTTTGATGTTTTCTTTCTGCTTTTGTAAGCTGATGTAAAAATGTTGATGTCTATTTTAAGTACTTATTACACACTTGATATTTTATTAATATCTTGTATGATGTACAGTATAGTAGGAAGCTCCTGACAAAACAGGAAGAGAGATGACAGACTGCTATACTTGGGCCTGGGAGATAGCTCAGGGATGGCAAGTGCAAGTCCCAAGTTGGAGCTCCTGTACTGAAAAAAAAAAAGCCTGCCTCATAGAAAAGGAAAGTGAAGCACCTGTGCTGTCAATGTAAGCAAGATGTGAGTCTGGAACATGCAGCTCTCATGTGTGAAGAGTGCCCTGGGTGTGACAGTTGAAAAAAAAGCTTCTTTTTGTTTCTTTTTCTTTTTGTACCAGGAATCAAATTCATGACCTCAAACTTGCCAGGCAGGCACTGTGCTGCTGTGTTATATGTCCTTGGCCCTTTATTGGTATTTTCATTGTTGTTCACATAGGAATTTATTTCTGATGTTATCTTTTAGGTTTTATAAACAGGTACACAGCTGATGTGAAAATGTTTATGTCTACTCTAAACACACCTTACACACTATAAGAATTTAATATTTTATTTTATTGATATTTTGTTTCTGTTGACTGACTTCACATTGTATAATACAATAAGAACCTCCTGATAGAATAGTAAGACTCAGGGCAGGCCAAATAGCTCAGCAGATTAAAGCACCTGCAAGCAGGCACAGGGACCAAGGCTTCGATCCCCAGGCCTGCTGTGCCGGCCCCACTCCCGGGGCCTGCTGAGATGGCAATTGAGACTGGGTGTGGTGGCGCACCTGAAATCCCAGAACTTGGGAGGCTGTAGACAGGCAGATCTCTACAAGTCTGATCTAGTAGTGAGACCCTGAACACCCTGTAGACCCTTCCCTAAAATAAAAAAAAAAAGAATAGTAAACCCCTGAGATGTCAAGTGCGTCCTACAAAAAAAACAGGGAAGCCAAGTGCATTTGCCATCAGTGTGGATGATACATGTGTGTGGAACATGCTGTTACTACATGTGCAGACTGCCTTAGGTATGATTATCGACGTGAAGATTTTTTGTAAAGTGCTATTGGTATTTTCATTATAGATTACAAATGAATTTGTGTTACTCTTTTTTAGACTTTATACACCAAAAGAACCCAGTCGATGTTGAAAATTTTGATGCTTTTTATGCTCTCAATAAATACTAAAAAAATCAATACTTTATTTTTGTAATTTTTTTTTTTTTTTCAGAACCAGGGATTGAACTCAGGTCCCTGCGCTTGCCAGGCAAGCGATTATTCCACTGAGCCATCTCCCTGGCCCCTATTTTTCTTGTTAAGTACTCATTTTTTAATATGCTAAAACTCATAAAATTAAAAATTCATAAATAAAAATATTCTAAAAAATATTTTAGTCTGACAGATCCATGTTTCTGCACATTTGTGACACAACTAGTGTTAGGCTTCACTTAATGTCACTCAGCACCTCCGGAAGGTAGTCTGGGTGTGTCGCACCACCAGCTGCTGTGTTGGAGACCTTCCCTTTATCCATTCACTTCTTATATTTAAATGAACTCAGCACTATATTTTGTGTCCCTCCCAACTTCCTCTTTTGGTGATACAAGGGACTGAACCAGAGCCTTCTCACTAAGGTAATCTGCAGCACCTTTTACATTTTATTTTGGACAGGGTCTTACTAAGTTGCCCAGGCTGGGCTCAGATTTGCTCTCCTCCTTCCTTGGCCTCCGAGGATGCTGGGCTTATAGGTGTGCACCACAACGCTGGGCTCACCTCTCATCTGAATCTAACAAAAGTCATATCTTCCTCCAGGTTATATTATTTCCTTCTATAGAAGGTTTGTATTCCCAAGGATTCCCACAGGCATCCTTGGACATCTTCCTTGCCCCTTCACCTGCCCCTGTACCGTCATCCACCAGCATCTCCCCTACGGGTAGTTTTCCCACCAGGGACCCCAGCCTGAAGGACTGTGTGGGGCCTCCTATAAGACTTCCCATGGGGGTCTCCAGGCCCCTCATTCCAGAGCTGCAGCACAGCAGGAAACACCCTGCATGAAGAAAAGATGCCGGCTGTTTGAAAATAGTGTGGTGTATGAGTATGATCGTATGATTGTGGGGAAGCACTGGGAAAATTGCCGCTTGGAGGGAGGATTTTCCTAGGAATTTCATCATCACAGGGCAGCTCAGGGGTACAGTAGGGCATGCCCTGCTTACCTAAAGACCTTCCACTAGGCTCCTCCTCTTAAAGGATCCACATTTGCAGTAGTGCTATGGGCTGGTGATTGTGCCTTCATACATGGACTGTTGTGAAAACTTTTAAACAAACCACAGTGTGGACGGGGACAGAGATGTTCCCTTTCAGAGGCTTTTTCATTTCAATTTGAGATAAACTCTTTTTTTATATACATTTTTAACATTGACTTATTTATTTATTTATTTATTTAGTGGAACTGAGAATTGAACTCAGGCCCTTTCACTTGCCTGGCAAGCGCTTATTCTATTGAGCTATCGCCCCAGCGCAGAGATAAACTCTTTGACTTGGAAACATGAATTTATGATTTATTTTAGTTGCTGGTGATGGTTCCCAGGACCTTGTGCATGCTGAACAGGTACTCTACCCCTGAGGAAGTTGGGTTATTGAGGGAATCCCCTTAGAGGGGACTTTGGGACCCCTAGTACTGGAGGTTGAACCCAGAACCTTTGCACTGAGCTTCATTCTCAGCTATTTTTTAAAAATTGAGATGGGGGGTGGGGCTGGGGAGATGGCTCAGGGGAATAAGCATTTCCCTGGCAAACGCAAGGGTCTGAGTTCAATCCCCGGTTCCGAAAAAAAAAAAAAATTGAGACAGGGTCTCACTAGGTCACTATGTTGTCCAAGCTGGGCCCCAACTTGCAATCCTCCTGCCTCAGCTTCCCAGAGTGCTGGATTCCAGGTGTGTACCACCATGTCCAGCTTTGTGGTTAAATTTTTAATAAATAGTTCTTCCCTTTTAGTGACACAGACTGTATTTACAGATGACATGAGTCACTACAATTTGATTCAAAATGATTGAGTAAATATAGAGATCAATCAATAAATAAATAAATAAATATGGAGATGAAAGGACGCTGGTCAAGTATTGACCACTATGCAAGCTGGGCAGTGGGGGTGTGGCAGGGGCAATCAGCTAGAATAGCCTAGATCTGAAACTGAGCAAAGGAAAGAAATGATCAAATATCAGGGTGAAAATAAATGAAATGGAGACAAAAACAACACAAGGATGAAGAAGTCAAAGAATTGATTATTTGGAAGGTTAGCAGGGGATCTAGGCAGAGAGGGGAGAGGAAAAGACGAGCGATATATAGGTGCAGATGCCCCAAAACAAATATGTTTACCATTTGTGGCAAACAGAAAAATTTTTAAATTAAGAAGTAAAAAGAATAGCAAGGGACCAGGGGGATAGCTCAGTGGCATAAGGACCTACCTGGCAAGCACAAGGTCCTGAATTCAATCCCCAGTACAAAAAAAAAAAAAAAAAAAAAAAAAAAAAAGAATAGTGAAATGCAGGCAGTATAGGAGAGAAGCAGGATCCCTGGCAGAAAGGAGGAGCCTCTCACCGTTGTGAGGCCAGCTGCCAACACAGGGCACAGTGCTCAGCTCCCCACTTCACCCTGCAGGGCTGCAGCTGCCCCGACCTCTCTTACTTTCACAGTGATGCTGTTTGCTGTGACTGCTGCCTTCTGTACGGACACATGATACGGGCTACACACCACGAGATGCTCAGGGGACTCTTCTGTTCAATTTCTTTCCAGCGCCTGCCAGATGCCAGGAGCATTGCTCTGGATTGCACTTAGAAAAATAAGACACATAGAAAGAAAACAAAAAACAAATGACACATGGCAAATGCCAGTACTCTGGGAGCTGAGGCAGGAGGATCAAAACTTCAAGCCCAGTCTGGCAACTTAGGAATTCAGTGAGACCCTGTCCCCCTCCCCACCAAAAAAAGTGGAACATCATTGACTATTTTTGTATATTACTGAAAAATTAAAGTTTCTTGATAATAAAGAAAAAAATAACAAATGATTGGAGGTTCTTCAACAGGTGCTCTTGGGTTCACGAAGCACAGCTTTCATAGCTTGTATTCCTCGCTGGCTAATGTTCCTAGAAGACGCTGCCCAAGTTTCTAGGTCAAGGCTGGCAAACTACAGCCCACACTCCAACTCATCACCCATTCTGTCTGAGAGCAGTTTCTACCTTTTAAATCATTTCAGAAACAATTTAAGAATACAGTTAGAATAGAATAAAGAAGAATATTGACAGTCAGCTGGGTGCCATGCAAGTGGCACTCTGGGGAACCGAGGCAGGGTGACAGCAAGTTCAAGCCCACTCTGGGCAAGTGAGTGAGACCCAGTCTGAAAGCAAGCAAGCAAGCAAAAAGAAAAGAGGGCCGGCCAAATAGCTCAGCAGATTAAAGCGTCTGCTTAGGCAGACAGCAGGGGCTGGGAGTTTGATCCCTAGGCCTGCCACATAGACCTGCCCCGGGGGCATGCTGAGATGGCAATTAAGACTGAGCTAGGTGGTGTGCACCTGTAATCCCAGCATTTGGGAGGTTGTGAACAGGAGGATCACTATCAGCCCGATCTACATAGTGAGACCCTG
>NW_004524664.1:4449327-4468261 GCF_000260255.1 Octodon degus | reverse complement strand
ATCCCTAGCAGCACACACGGCCGTCCTTCAGCATCTGCTGGAACAGCGCCCCGAGATCCGTGGCTGCTTGTTTCTCTGTGAAGCGCCACAGTGCGTGCACATGGCCTATGCATGTCCTCCCATAGATTCTGAATCAGCTCCAGGTTATTTATTGTACCTAGTGACAAGTAAATGTTATGTAAACAGTTGTCACACTGAATTGTTTAAAGAATAATAACAAAGAAAAAGTTCATATGTGCTAAGGAAAAATGCAGTTTTTTCCCAAATATTTCTGATCTGTAGTTTGTTAAAATCTGCTGACATGGAAGCCACAGATACAGAGGTTTGATTACCGAATTATTTCATGACAAGTGAAAATTATATGAAATTCAAACATAAGCATCCAGACTGAGGAGCTAGCTTAGTAGGCTAAGCACCTGCCTGGCAAGCACAAGGACCTGGGTTTGATCCCCGGCACCACATGCCCTGCCAGCCCCATGCTGAGCTGGCCACCAAAACTGGGCATGGTGGCACACGCCTGTAATCCCAGCACTGGGCAGGCTGAGACAGGAGGATCACTACACAAGTCTGAGCTGCATAGCAAGACCCTGTACCCAATATATAAGTAAATAAAAGATCAAGTGTAAGCATCCATACATAAAGTTGTGCAGGAACACAAGCACAGCCCCATGTGGGCAGCTTTCCTGCCGCACTGGAAGAGATAAGCGGGCTTGGCAGCTGAGCATTCTTGTCAGACTTAGAGGTTCCCAAGACAGCTAAGCCTGCTAGACTGAGATCAATTCAGTTGAGGGAGTTTTTAGCATGTGAACGTTTTTCACACTGCACTGGTGTTTGTTTGTAAGCCAGACCAGTGGGGGACCCATTTGCTACACGACAACCTCTCTCAGGCATTTTGTCACAGTGACAGAAAACTATATAAAGAATGCTATATAAAGAATGATTGAAATATACAGTGAATTGTTTAAATTTTCACAAAACTAATTACAGTAGGCTGATTGTGGCAGCACACACTGATAGTCCCAGCTCCCAGGAGGCTGAGGCAGGAAGATCAGGGGAAGCTTGGGGCCAGCCTGGGCTATACACCAAAAGCTTTTCCCACAACAACAGATGAACAAAAAATTATAGTAAAACATTGCCAAGAACGATGGGATAAGCACTTTTCAAGAAAGGGAGTATGTTGAGTGTTGTAGGGATCATGGCAATGTGACTTTTACTGGTATAATTTATTTTATTTAAAATTCACTGTTGATCATACCTCACTGAACAATCATTTAAAGTAATTTCTGTCAAATAAAAACATTATTTTGTATCCTCAAACACCTTATTCAGCAGATCCAGAACTCTGCTACTTCTGACTTGTCTCCAGAGTAAAATGACCATAAAGGATGAATGTTTTGAATCATTTCATGACACAAAGGCACCGACAACAGCGTAGCCAGAATACACGCACAGAAGGGGATTTCTAGAACTACTTTGGAAAGTGGCAAGGATGCAGAGATGCATGTTCGAATGAGGGGCAGCCATGCAATGTGTCTCAGTGTAATAAAACTTGTGTAAACATTCAGCATACATTTTGATCATGCTTTGGTTTGAATCTGAAAGGCCCATGTGTTAAGGGCATGGTCATCGATGCAGGGTGCTCCCAGGAGATGGTGGGGCCTACTGGGGGAAGGCTAAACCATTGGCACCAGCCTGTGAGGAGGCTTCTCGGACTCCAGCCCTTCCTTGTTTTGCTCCCTGGTGGCCATGAAGGGAACAGGCCTCCCCCATGCACCCTGTCAGGAAGACCCAAAGCAATAGGACCCATCAGTCATGGCTGGAAACCAGGAGCCAAAATATCCCTTCCTCCTAACAAGACAACCCCTCTCAGGCATTTTGTCACAGTGACAGAAAACTAACACAAGGGTAACCAGTCTTACTAGAAAAACATACGTCAAGTGGGGGCCCCCTGGGAGTCTCTGGATTCTCACATAATGTGTCATGTGTGTCCAAGTCACCAGCATCCCTGCAACCCTGATGTTTGTAAGATGCATAAAGTCTGAATGGTCCAGAGTCTCAGAAGCAACCAGCAATGCCCTATGTCTTCACTCACCACCGGGAGCAGGCCAGAGTGCCCAACCTTGGGAGAACTTGCACAGGCAGGCACTATTTCCTGGCCTCCTTTCTATCCCCCACTCCACTTCACCAGTGTTCTAAGTATGAAACAGACAGACAGACAGATAGACAGACAGAGACAGATAGGCAGAAACAGAGAGAGACAGAGAGAGAGAGAACATAAACCTTCCTAATAGCCCTGCTGCCTTACCCTACAGCTCTCCAAATGTCATGCTGGCTAACCACTGTGTACCACCCCTTTCCCCAGTGGGAGAGGCCTCTTCCAGGGTGTCTTTCTGTTCCCAGGTCTGAGGACAGGGAGCAGGTGGAAAGGCAGGCGTGAGCTGGCCCAGGGCCACCTTCTGGAGCCCCAGCTGACAGCTGAGAAGCCAACTGGAGGGTAGGTATGGCCCCTGCACACAGCCCCTCCCTGCTCAGGTGCCCAGTGGGAGCCTAGACTGCCAAGGCAGGACAGTGTGTGTTGTCGAGGGTCACTCTGGAGTATGGATGGAAACTTGCAGAGGAGTGAGAAGCACAACAGTGACCACACCCACAACAGGCCTTGCTGACCCAGTTATGCCTCACTTAAGTCTTCTTTTTGCTTGGTTTGGCTTCCTTTGCTTTCCACTGGCACAAGTGAGCTCACACTAGACTCCAGACTGGAAAGTGATTCCAAGCCAGGCATGATGGCCCAAACCTATAATCCCAGTACATTGGGAGGCTGAGGCGGGAGGATCTCAAGTCCAAGACTAGCCCAGGAAACTTAGCAGTTTAATGAGACCTTGTCTCAAAAGAATTTAATAAGAGGCTGGGGCGATATTTGGATGTAAGACCTGGGTTCCATCCCTAGTACTGGAAAAAAAAAATCAACTCCAGGCTCATGCTACCATTTGAGACAAAAGGTATCAGCCCCTCTAGCCAGGATGTTCCAGGACAATGTGGTGGCAGCAAGGGGCTCCTGGGCTAGCAAAGCAGGGCAAGTCTAGCCACCACTCACCATCAACAGGTAAGATAGAGCCCCACACCCCAAAGGTAAGGCACTGTCCTTTCAGCCACTTCTGGCATCTGGGGTCCTCTCTGCAGAAGGAAGTCCCTCCTGTGCAATCTTCCCACAGCCCCGGTAGAAAGTGAAATGTTTGGCTGGGCTTGGTGGTACATGCCTGTGGTTCCAGCAACTTGGTAGGCTGAGGCAGGAAGATCATTGTGAGTTTGAGACCAGCCTGGGCTACAAAGTGAGCTCAAGACCAGCCTGAACTGCATAGTGAGACCTTGTCTCAAAAAAGTACCAAAAAAAAAAAAAAAAAGAAAAAAGGAAGAAGAAAGAAAGAAAGAAAGAAAGAAAGAAAGAAAGAAAGAAAGAAAGAAAAAAGAAGGAAAAGAAAGTGAAATGCTCTGCTCCTACAATAGCTACCAGCCAGGAGGTACTGGGGGGTCATTGACACCTGACTTTCATATCAGCCCCTCTTCCTGTTTTTCCTGCCCCCACCCACAACCCCCGCCTGTGACATCAGGGCCCTCCTGATGTTGCCTCTATTCACACAGCTCCAGGTTCTTCCTGCCCAACTCTGGACAATGAGTTCAGCAGCTGGCTCTGGGCAGAGACTGTCTCTGAGGTCTCAAGTTGGGTTGCAGGGATGCTGATGCTCTCTGGAGATCAGACAGCTGCTGAGAAGAGAAAGGAAAGACATTCTTCTCAGTCTGCTATCAGTTTGTAAATAAACCCAACATTTAAAGAGGAAAATGCCTTCCCAGGTCCCGTAAGGCCGATGTAAAAACATAGAAGAAACATTGATGTCCTTGTGGCGCCCCCTGCTGGTCACGAAATATATATCTAAGTAAAAGTGGTGTGGTGGCGCACGTGGCCAGTCCCAGTATTCTGGACCACTGAAGAAGGAAGATCACAAGTTTGAACCCAGCATGGGTGACTTAATGAGACTTTGCCTCAAATTTTTAAAAGGGACTGGGATATAGCTCAATATGAAGGCCTGTGGTTCAATTCCCAACAAAAGAGAGAGCTCTTTCCCATCTTGCAAAATTGCGGGTGAAAAAACTAAGAAACCAGATACTAAAGAGAAGAAACCCAAAGCCCAGAAGGCTTCTGCCAGTGGTACTGGTAAAAAGGATAAGGTGAAGAAGGCAAAAAAGTTCAAGAAGGGGCAGCCCCACTGCAGCCAAAATCCTGTCCTGATTTGGTAGATACTCCCAATCTGCTATGTATTCCAGATAGACTTTGGACAAGAGAAAGTACACAGCTGCTAAATCAAAGGTTGAGAAGAAAAAGGAGAAAGTTCTTGCTATGATCACAAAACCAGTCGATAGGGACAAGAATGGAGGTAGCCATGTGGTTAGGCTTCGAAAAATGCCTAGGTACTACCCTACTGAAGATGTGCCCCGAAAGCTCTGGAGCCACAGCAAGAAACCCTTCAGTCAGCATGTGTGGAAACTTCGAGCTAGCATCACTCCCGGCACCACCTTGATCATCCTCACCAGGCATCACAGAGGCAAAGGGAGTGGTCTTCCTGAAGCAGTTGGACAGTGGCTTGCTACTTGTGACTGGGCCTCTGGGCCTTAATCGTGTTCCTCTACCAAGAACACACCAGAAATGTGTCATTGCCACCTCTACAAAAACTGACATCAGCAAAGTGAAAATCCCCAAACACCTCACTGATGCTTACTTTAAGAAGCAGCTGTGGAAGCCCAGACACCAGGAGGGCGAGATCTTCAACACCGAGCAAGAGAGGTACCAGATTTCAGAGCAGCGCAAGGTGGATCAGAAAAATCAAAGCTGTTCCTCAGCTCCGGGGCTACCTGCCATCCGTTTTTGCTCTGACAAATGGAATTTATCCTCATTAATTAGTGTTCTAAATTTCTTACTAAAACCTAATTAAATAACTGATACATTTTTAAAAATGAGAGAGAGAGAGAGAGAGAGAGAGAGAGAGAGAGAGAGAGAGAGAAGACAGACCACTCTTTAATACTCAGGTAAGGAAAGCAAAATAATTCACTACAATGCCAGTAGTTTATAAACAGGGTAGGTTAAGTATAGAAAGTAAATCAGGAAGAGTTTTTGGAGGTGGTGAGCCATGAATTTTGCCCTTGATGGATGAGAAGGAAAGATGTGTATGTGGGAAGTTTATGACCAGAGGTCCAGGTTTTGTCACTGAAGAGAAAGTGTATGTGCTACTCAACTTCTGTTCTTGGGCCTGAATATATGAAACTACCAGCTTATACAGAGGCTCTGGACATTCCTGCAGGAGCACACAGCAGGACAAGCTGCTGGAGTCCTGGCAGCTGGGAATCAGAGAAAGGCAGGGCAAGATCCCACCTAAGGGCACCCCACGACCCAACTTTCACCAACCTCATCCCACCTCTTAAGGTTCCCCCACTTAGCAGCACTTGCTGGCAACCCAGTCTTCAACACGTGAACCTTTGAAAACACTTGAGGTCCACAACATAGCAAGGTATGAACTAGAGAAGAAGATCCACAAGAGAAAAGATGTGCCTGCCCCTTTGCCATAGGAAAGGCCAAGTCTGTGAATCATTTGTAGGAAAGTGGGTGCATCTTGAGACGAGAATGTAAAGTGCAATGATTCAGGTGCACAAGCTGAAATAGCACATGGTTTCTTTTTTTCCAATAATTTTATTGAGAAACAAATAGCAATGAGACAGTTTCAAACCAAATTGGTAGGACAGTTTCAATAATTAACACATTGCATACATTCTTCTGAGTGGTTAATTGCTGTACAAGATGTGGACATGATATCCTATTTACAAACACTATTAGAACAAATACCTCTATTCATTAAGAGAATGTAACTATATATCTATCCTAACCACTCTGAATACACAGATACAAAATGGACATTCATCTGTATCCCCAGCACATGGTTTCTTATGTGATAAACTCAAAGTATAAATCAAGGGCAAAATGTAGGAAGTAGGGATATGGGCCTTTCTCAGAAAGGAAGGGGATGAAGAGATGGAGGGGAGGGTGAGGGCATAGAAAAAATGATAAAGATGTGTTGTGTACATTTTAGCAACTCCCACAAGGATTGTAATCATTATGTCATACAAATGTGCTAATTAAAAATAAAAACTGAAAGAAAAAAGAAATGCTAAGTTTGAGAGGGTGATAGATTATTTTTCTTAACCAATGCATGTTTAATACAATTTAGCTCAGTAAGTGCCAGACCATGCTTATGAAGAATCCGGGACTGAGTGAGGCACAGTGGCACACACCTTGGATTCTCAGCACCTGTAAAGCTGAGGCAGGAGGATCATGAGCTCAGGGTCAGCCTTGTCTATATTTTGAATTCAAGGCCAGCTTGAGCTACACAGTGAGACTCTGTCTCAAAAAGAACCCCAAGACAACAGCTGGTCATGACTGCACACTTCTAGTCTCAGTTATACGGGGAAATGAAACTCCCAACCTGGAAGATACCTGGGACAAGTTCACATTCTCTAAAACCGAGGAATGCGTTTTAGGAACAACAGAGGTTAAGAACAGAGTATATTTATTGGGGAAAAGAAAGCTTCTGTCTGAAAGAGGGACAGAAGGGGACCCAAGTGGGTTGCCAATAAATCTGCCTTTTCTAGGGATTCTTACAGAGAAAAATCACAAGGTGAGGTAGGTCTATGATGGGAAACATGGGAACTTTCTAGGTGGGCATGAGGTGGGACAAAACTATGGTCAACTAATGAGACTACAAATACAATTGCTCAGGTTTCAATAAAATTATGGGGGAAAAAAAGCAATTGCTCAGGTAAAATGGATTTAAATCAGGATCAAATAGGAGAAGTGAGTTACACTATAAGTGGGCATGAATACTGAACTGGAGTTTTTCCTGTAGGGGGTTGGGCTAGTGACTCTTCCTGGCTTCCTCAAAGTGATTGATACCTACTTAGAATATCAATCCCAGATGCCAGTCCCTAGGGAGTCATGTGGCTGTTTTTGTTTAATCATTTGTCTTGAGGTCTGGCCCACAGTAGCAGTGTCTTTTTTTTTTTTTTTTTAGTAGCAGTGTCTTGTCTCTTCCACAGTTGCAAGAAATCTCGTCTTCCTTACTGAGTCCTTTGAGAGCTTACCCCTGTCTGACTGCCTGTAATATTTGTATCTACTCAGCTGCCTACAACATTAGCAGTTTGGGAAGCCAGTTAGTGGTCCTTCAGAGAAAGCTTGGTCCTTATCATGTGATCTGTCCAAGATATGGTAGCTTTGGGTAACTTCCCTTAGCAAATTGCAAGCCACAACATGCAGAGTCTGTTGGTATGCCTTTGGGCCAGAGTAGAGGCCTACTTTACAGGTCTCTAAAGTGAGGACTCTTGGATCTTTCCGGCCACAAGTAGCACCTGCTGTCCTGCTGAGTCTGTCCAGTGTGAATACTGCCACATAGAAAAGAACACACAAATGAAGGTGCTGGATAAATATTTGCTGGATGCATTCATAATTCTTTAGCAATGAGACTCCAAAGACATCAAAGTCATGTGTATATATGCATTAGTAGATATATGTGCAAAAGAAACATGCAAAGAACCAATGGTTCAAAATAATAGTCAAAGAACAGTAAGCCTATGATGACCTATTGATCTCAGATCCACATTCTTCACTAGTGTATTCTGCTTTTCCAGTTTCTGTAATAAATATGCAGACATACTTATTTATACATATATGTTTATACATAGTAATACAAATATATATATACCTTTTTAAATATAAATGGAAGGATAGTTACATAGCATTCTGTAATTTAGATTTCTTCTTTAGTAATATATTTTGGAGTCCATTTCCTATTAGCATACATTAAACTTCCACAGTTCTGAAATGACTACAGTGGAGTTTTATTATAATTTCATAATCAGTTCTCTGACCTAAGATCTCATATATGCTAGACAAGTGCTCCTCCACTAAGCTATATCCTCCCACATAATGAGTTCTTTCTTCCTTCCTTTCTTTCTTTATTTTATATATTTGTTTTTTGAGACATGAGGCTTGCCATGTAGCCCAGGCTGGCCTTGAACTCACACAAATCCTCCTACCTCAGCACTCACCTATAATCCTATAGCAGAATAAACAATAACAATCCAAATGGAAGACTCTTTGCACTGAGGAGTTAGAAGCAACTTTTATTACACTAGTGGACTGGGAAGCCCAGAGATTCACATCACCAGCCCAGAGTCAGGTTTGAGTTCAGTTTAAATATGGTTTGCTAGTAGAAAGTACACAGCTGATAGCAGCTTAGTACATGATTGGTTACATGGAAAACAAGAACAATGTCCTATTTTGTCAGGCAGCTTTACTTAAAAGGAATTGTTTAACGTTCGGAGAAGGAAGGGGTGGTGGTGAGCGGAGCAAGTAGAGTTAAATGGGTCTTTGACTGGGCCAGTGTGTTGCAGACACGAAGCCCCTGCAGCAAGTTGGAAACAATACATATTTTTCTAACTAAAGAGAACACAAACTGGACATGGTCAAGCTGGTGCAGCACATTATCAAAGAGAAGTAGATTCAACACTGACCACGTGACAGGCAGCATGAGCACAGCCACAGGTTATTAGTTGATTTCTATTGCTTTTTATATATAATGAATAAACTTTATCTGTTCTTCAAAGATGATGTCAACAGTCACAGATTCACACTACAGTACAGATATCTGGCTTTTGCTATAATACACCTAAAAGCTGCTATTCATAAGTGTGCCCTTATCATCCTAGTGCTGGGATTACAGTTATGTACCACCATACCCTGATAATTGGTTCTTTCTCAAACAGATGGTAGCTACACTCTTTCCAAACAATTCCTGCTATAAACAATGCTGCAATAAATACCTTTATACAGCTGTATGTTGGGTATCAGAAAAGTGTATCTATTGGATAAATCTAAAAATTCAACTTGCTAGGTCAATAGATAAGTATATGCTAAATTTTGATAGATTTTATAAAATCATGCTTTAAAGAGGTAGAATCAGTTTACATTCCTAGGAAAAAGTGATTATACCTCCTGTTTTCCCACACTCTCTAGAGCCACATATTTATTATTAAAGTTCTTGGCCCTTACAGTTGATCTGTCTAAACTGGTGTATCATCTAGATTTCATCTCTTCTTGAGCATTTCTACCTACATGGATTTAACTCAGCTGTGTCTCATTTTCTATAATAATTACATCATGTCCTTTGACCATTACCTATTTCAGTGTTGTTACTCTGATAAAGTGCATATGAGCACACACACACACATACATACTTTTCACAATCACAGTAAATCTCTGATGCAGTCTGTGAGAGTGATTCCTGTAGTGGGTTAACTAAATTTTGTACTGCAGCTGTGATCTTTGTGCTTTCGGTTACCTAAAGAATATGTGCCCACCCTCTATTCAAGGCTGTTTATTAAGGAGTAACTGTCTCCCTCCCCTCCCTAATCTAATTCCTGTCTTGTAAAAATGACTTGTTCAACAAGCCTCCACATGGGCAAGTTGTGCATATTGTTAAAATGTAAAAGACCTATTAGTCATGTGACTTTCGTTTTAAAAAACCCTTGCTTCCCAGGCTAGGGGCTGACCAGTCTTCTCCTGTGTGAGAAATGACTGGCGGCCCTGAGCTCAGTAATAAAGGCTCTTAAGTTCCCAATCTGGACTCTGGTCTGGCATCTGTTTGAGAACCCATAACAATTCCCAGCCTGTGGCCCTTGAGCCTGCGGTGGAGGTGAAAAAACTTCCACGCCTACCTTGCAGCTATCTGAAGGAGTCCTGAGAGCCCTCTACATTTCTATGAATAGTATCCTTACTGGGAATAACTGTGGCTGACGTTTACAAATATGTAGAGTCCTGAGTGCTGGACAGTATAAGTGCAAAGCTGCACTTTCAGGTATCATTTCTACAGTATGTAAAGTGTAAGTGCATTTTGAAACATCTCTACTCCCATAATAGCTTTTTATGACTTACAAAACATTCTAGCAAACCTTGTACTTTAAAAATGTTTTTCCATTTAAAATAGGCTAACAGTTGGCCTATATGCTTCTACATTTTTATTTTCTGCTATTAAATCTAAGTATACTTTATAACTATTTCCACTCCCTATACTACATGAAGTAGTTGAAATGGCTTGTCTCTCTGCAAATGAAGGTGATGACAACACAAACAATCATAAACAAGAAGTTTTCTCAGGTTGAGATTAGCGTTTTCATGACTTATGTGGGCCTGCTTACAATCAGAGGCTTCCTTGGAGTCTTGTAAGGCCAACTTCTATAAACATTCATCAGATCATGTAGAGGAGTGGTAGGGAAGAAGGCCACCAGGCTTCTTATCTGGGAAATGCTGAGTCACCAGACAGTCCCCACACTAGCCCCAACTTACTTCTTTGCACCTTCAATCACATGGAGATTTTGGAGGAAGCCATTGCTCTTCCCAGGCAGCTGCTGCTCCCTCCCCATGGTCTCCATCTGTAGAGACTGTGGGAGTGAGAAACACTTCCTCAGACTGAAAAGACAAAGGTGACAACAAGAAGGATTTCACATCAGATCTACAAATACATCTCTGATACCACACCAACTTCATTTTCAGGGAGTTAGCATTACCTCTTTGTCTTCCAAACTAGCTATGCACTGGAAGGAACTCAAAGCAAGCTCTTAGGTTTGTGCCTAAACACACATAGGAAAGTCTTGTGTGTGGCTGTCCTCCAGGACACTTCTTATCCCTAAAGAGAAATGCACACTGCCTGCCCTAGGAGGATAGAAATCTCCATTTCCATAATTTCTTTATCCCAGCTCTTGGGAGGCTGTAAATAGGCAGATCACTATGAGTCCGATGTAGTAGTGAGATTCTGAACACCCTGTAGACCCTTCCCTAAAATACAAAAAAAAAAACAAAAAAACAAAAAAACATAATTTCTTTGTAATGAGGTCATAGGCACATTATAAAAATAGAACAGATAAAAGAAAAAAAAGAAAATCATTGATACTGTAGGGGAAAATAGAGATAACCCATAGATTTCTAGACATAGTCACTGTTAAGAGTTTGATAGTCTGCTTTTGATTTTTTTAACTTGATACACCTTTTACTGTGTAAGTAATACCATGATAAGTGTCCTTGCTTAGACTTTTCAGTGCACCTGTTTGCTCAGGATACCTCCTTAGAAGTGGGATTGCTGGGCTGGAGAGATGGCTCAGTGGTCTAAAGCACCTACTTGGAACAAGCTTGGCAAGGCATCAGGGACCGCGGTTCGATCCCCCAGCACCACATGCCAGCCAGCCCCGCCCCCTGGTGGGCTGAGCTGGCCACACACACACACACACACACACCACACACTCTCTCTCTCTCTCTGTCTCTCTCTCTCTCTCTCTCTCAAATAAATAAAAGTAAGAAAAAAAAAAAAAAAAAAAAAGAAGTGGGATTGCTGAGCCAGAAGGTCTACAGAACAGAGTTGCAAGAACTTAGAAAAGCTAGGCCAAACTGCTTAGTAGTCCCCACTAGGACACACTACCACCACTGTGTGTAAGGACAGCGATGTTTACTCCATCCAGGGCAGCAGGAGCCCACTGCAGGGTAGAGAAGTAATTTGTTCACCAACTAGTGAGGGAAGTTATGGGGAGACACAGAAAAGAAGCTGGAAGGAGTGAGCGAGGCTCTAGAGACATTGGGGAAGGAGAGGGGAGGAAACTGCCTAGATACTGGCAGAAATCAGAAAGGCTGTGCTCTGGCCAAACAGGGAGAAAACATCTCTGTGACAGTAATAGCCTGGCCTGGTCCCCAGAATGATGAAAGATGGGAGGCGTGGTCACTATGAGCAAAGAGGAGTCACAGAAAGGCCTCCTGGAAGGGTGATTGCAGGATGAGATTATAAACAAAATGAAAGTGAAGGAAGAGGGAGACACTGGAACATCAGAGACAGGAGAGCCATCTCAGCAACCAAGGGCCTGGTGGCTGCTTTTGTGGCAAAACTGAGCTTTGTCCTTGGCCTGTGTGGTCTTCCCCAATGGATGTGGAGCAAAGTTGCCCTGGGGAGGAGGAACATAAGGAAAGGGCCAGAGTCCTGAAGGACAGTGTAAGAGCTTCCCAACACTGCCTGTCGTACTTTTCCACCCTCGAAATCCCAAGTGACAGCCCACGTTCTGCCCCCTTACTCCCCCAAATCTTTCCTCCACCCAGTACAGCCTGGTTCCTCTGCTACAAATCCACAAGCCCCACATGCACTGAAGCCAAGCAGTAGCATCCATGCATTTAGGGCAATTGGAAGTTGGGTTTTCCATCATATGAAACATTTCAGTGTATTCAGAACTGCCTGTAAGGCTGCCTCACACATGAATGTCACCATCCTTTCTAGATCAGGCTAAAATCCACATTCCTCACAAGGCATAGGGGCAGAGGGCACCCAGGCCTTGCTGACCCACATCCCTCACTGCACACGACCACCCCACACATCAGGTTCCTCACCTGAGCATTCTTGCTTAAACTCCACCCTCGCCCATATGCCTCTGTTATAGGCACCCAAGTTAGGTAGCAGTTAATACAGAGCCAGAGAGGAGCTGGGCACTCAAGGAAGTCCGCAGAAAAATAAAGACATCAAATTGTGGATGGAGGCAGGCGCATCTGCAGGCCAGGCCTCAAGAAGAGATTCAGTGGCGGGGCCTTCACATCTCACTAGGGATAAACAGCAACTTGGAACTATTCTGGAATTAACACCACCTGGTAAAGTGAGTCCAGATTGACATCACTTGCCAAGGTTGATGAAAAAATGCCTTTGATCTTTTGATGTAGCCTTGCTACATGACTCATTTCCCTACTGGATCAACATTAGCTAAGTGGATATACTTATGATCCTGTAGGTTGGTTATGGTTTGACCCGTGCTATACTTACATTGTGACTTTTCTATATAAATTACCCCTCACAAAGGACCTTGGTGACAACCCACTTGGGGACCCTCCTGTCTCTCAATAAACCTTTCCTGCTCTTAACCTGCCTTGTTCTTTGAAATTCATTGTTTGATTTTGCAGGACACAATCTCAGCACATGTGACATCTAGCAGGTTGTGAGTTACGTTTCTCCCATCACACCTACAACCTTTGTTGTTTTCAGACAGTCAAGACCCAGGAGCTGATGAGGTGGCTGCTGCCAACAGCCAGCAAAGAAAGGAGAATTTAACATTCAGAAGGCAATTGGTGATCAACCGCTTCGATGGCTGGCATGTAATTCAGCTTGTCTGTTCTGAACCCACAGAGAAACATGAAAATGAGGATGGTAACAATGAGGATTACAAAAAAAAAAAAAAAAAAAAGACGGCGTGGTGGTGGGCACCTGTAATCTCAGCACTTGGGAGCTGTAAATAGTCGGATCATTACAAGTCAGATCTGTGCAGTGAGACCCTGTAGTCCCTGTAGACCTTGTTCTAAAATTTAAAAAAAGAAAAAAGAGGAAAAGGGAGAGAGTAGAAAGTAGTGAAGATGAGTGCCAGGAATCTTATAAACAGGTAGATAACTGGGACACACAGCATGAGGGCATGCAGACTGAATCGGAGCAAGAAAAAAGCACAAGGGAAGTGAGAACAATGAAGAAACCCAGAGTGATGAAGAGGAGTGTGCAAACTCCACCAACAAATTCAGATGAAGGAAACATCCTACAACTACAGACTGCCTGATTCTAATGAGGATGATACAAAACAGCATGGTGAAGACCTGAAGGAGAAGGAAGAATTACAGGATGGCAAGGAACTACAGGAACCTGACACACTGTCAGCACCACCACAAAGCCAATGCCCTCCTCTTCCAGGAAACATCTGGGGAAGATGTCCAGTGGGCAGCAGCTGCCCCCCTCATCCAGCTCAGGGCCCTGGGGAAGAGCAGTACACACAGGAGGACCTGCCTGTGTGCAAACTGCAGGAAAATACAAAAGTCACACAAGTCCCAGGAATGTAGAGGATGTTCCAGGACAACAAGCCTGCTGAGGTGAGCACATGGGGCCTCCCAGGAGAGGAGGGACAGGCTAGGTGGAGCGGTTAGGCCAGACAGCATGGGGAGTTACTACCTTCTGTAACACAGGGTTAGACCTTGGGGGATGACAGGTTGTGCAAGATATAAAAGGAACAGGAAGGACAAGAGTCAGGAGATGCAGGGAAAACACTATGGAGCACTGAGAGAAATGGAGGGTAGGGAGAAAGACAAGATCCAATGAGTATGTCCCCTCAAAAAGAATTTTTTTTAGGATCTCTGAGCTTCAGTGCTGATTTGGAAACTGGGCATTTACAGTTGGGCTGCTTCAGTTAAAGGATTTGCCATCCACAAATGAGTGAACACTGGCTGCACTGCTGGGAAGTGACATTGAGCTAACACATCCCACTCTTCTCAGCAGATGCCAAACAGCAGCAGCAGCATGTCCTCCGTGGGCTTCTCAGGAAACTCAGAGGACAATGACACTCAGTCTGACTCAGGAAGCACAACCTGTATGGACTGGAGCAAGGCTTTCCTCTCTGTTGAGTCCTCACTTGTTTGGGGAAGGAAGTGATGGGCAGGAGCTGCCCGACCAAGAAAAGTCTTCACATCCCACGAAACCCACCCTGAAGAACCCTCACTGAAAGTACAACCTCATCCCCAGAGCTTAAGCAGTTTTACAGCCCCACTTGTACTATTGTTGTAAGCAGCTAAATTAGGTAGAAATATTATCGGCAAGGCTGGGCAGATAGCTTGGCAGTCTAATCACCTGCCTGACAAGAGCAAGGACCTGGGTTTGATCCCTGGTACCACATGCCATGCTGGCCCAGAACCCCCGGCTCAATGGGCCAGCCCTGAAACAGGGCATGGTGATGCATGCCTGTGATCCCAGTGCTGAGAAGGCTAAGAAAGGACGATCACTATAAGTCCAAGCTGCATAGCAAGACCATGTACCAAATATATAAATATGCTTTTTTAAAAAATTCAAAAAAGAAAAAGAAATATCGGCAGTCAGACAGGTCTAGGTCCTTGAGGAGACAATACGGAAGACAAGATGACCTTGCAACTTTGGAAGAGACAGACACTCCAGCTGTGGGCCAAACTGCAAGACAAAAGAGTAAACAAATCTAGCCATATACTTCCCTAGGGATGGGCATCAAGGGTTGATATTCTAAATAGGTGTCAATCACCTTGAAAGAGCCAAGAAGAGTCCCTGACCAAACCCCAACAGGAAGAGCCCTGTTCTATAGTCATGCCCACTTCCACATTTGATCCTGATTTAATCAATTTTATCTGAGTAATTATACTTGTAGTCTTATTATTGGCCATAGTTTTGTCCCACCTCATATGTGACTTCCCATGTTTTCTACCTTAGACCCACTTCACCATGTAGTTTTGCTCCACAAAAATCCCTAGAGGCTAGTGAGACAGTTCAGCAGTCTAAAGCGCCTCCTTAGACAAGCTTAAGCAAGTGTATAGGGACTGCAGTTCAATTCCAGGCACCACATGCCCCACCAGCCCCCAGGCAGGCTGAACTGCCCCCCCACACACACACACACAAACCTCTAGAAACAGCAGATTCCCCAGGCAACCTGGTCAGGTCTTATTTATGTCCCTCTCTCAGACAGCTTTCTTTCCCCTAATAAATATATTCTGTTCTTAACCTCCATTGTTCCTAAGATTCATTCTTCAGTTTTAGAGAACATGAACTTGGCCCAGGTATCTTTCAGGTTGGGAGTTTCATTCCCCTATATCACTATTCCTGTATCCCATATTCCCATATTCCCCACTACTCCTGCAAGGCAAGCAGAAATGTAGAAAGATCAGGATTTTGGAGGCCGATTGATACGTTGATGGGCACAGAGCAAAGCAGGATCATTCTCAGAAAAACAGGTCCCAATCTCTGGGGTAGGGGCTTGGGGATTTCTGCTATTGATATAGGGGAAAATAAAACTCCTAAACTGAAAGATAACTGGGCCTGGGCCAAGTTTGTGTTCTCTAAAACTGAAGAATGAATTTTAGGAACAACAGGGTTAAGAGCAGAATATATTTATTGGGGAGAAAGAAAGCTCCTGTCCAAGAGAAGGACACAAGAGGGATCCGAGTGGGTTGCTCCCAGGAATCTGCCATTCCCAGGGATTTTTATAGAGCAAAACCATGTGGTGAGGCAGGTCGAAGGTGAAAAACATGGGAGTGCACACATGAGGAGGGACAAAACTATGGCCAACAAACGAGCACAATTGCTTGGGTAAAATCGATTAAGTCTAGGACCAAATGGGGAAGTGAGTCAGGTAGCAAGTGGGCATGAATATAGAACAGGAGCTTACCTGGTAGCCAGTAGCAGTTGGATTAGTGACTCTTTGTGGCTTCCTCAAGGTGAAGATCAGTCCTGAATGCTTATCTTTAAGGAGGTGAGCATTTGTTGTATCTTTGGTCTTTAGGTCTGGCCCACAGCAACAGTGTCCATTTCTCACAGTTGCAAGGTATCTTGTCTCCCATGCTGTCTCCTTTGAGGGTCCAGCCCTGGCTGGCTGCCTATAATATTTCTATGTATTTCAGCTGCCTGCAACATTCTCCCTTCTGAAGAAGTAAGCCAACTGCCACAAGGGAATGATGGGTGATGACCACTCTGGATTCTTCAGGCTGACAGGGGTCATAGTTGTGGACTGGCAGTTAGAGATATTCTCCAAGGTTCTGTCTAAAGGCCCTCAATAGACTGCAGCCATTTTTATCTTGGATAAATGTATAGCTTTGAGTCTGGAGGAGACAAGGCCAAAGAAACAAGTACACATGGGCCAAATAATAAGATCAACAGGATAATTATGAATACAGTCAACAATGATTTCTTCCACAAGGAGCCAGCAATGGCTTCCCATAAAGATGATAAAGGCAAGGTTCAGGAGACTTCAGCATCTGACATATTGATTTGATGTCTAATATCTTGAACAGTTATTGAGACATTAGCAGAAGAATCTGGAAAAATAACTCTTTTAAGTTTATAATTATAAAAAGACTAGTCAGAACTTTTTGAAGGTCAATTAAAAGAGACCTCTTATAAGAAGAACTTGAAAAACAAAAAGCCTCTTATCTATAGTTAATATATCCTTAGCCTACTTTTTCTTTCTTTCTTTTTTCTTTTTTTTTCCAGTACTGGGTATTGAACTCAGGACCCTGTGCTTGCCAGGCAAGCACTTATTCTACTGAGCTATCTCCCCAGGCTTTTATTTAATAATAATATCCACAACTTCTGCTGAGGGAGCCTTGACCAAGTTAGTTGGCATTTTCTTCTCTCCTCTGGATCCTCTCATTCAAAAGCAAACAAGTCCTTTTTTAAAAAAATTAATTTTATTGAGAAAGCAAACAAGTCTTGAGACACAACAATCCATATAATATAGAAATTGCAGGCTTCAGGTCCAATACAAGTTCAAGTGGGAGGGAGCCAACTAAGCAGTATAAGGATTAGGCACTGTAGGGTAACAACCATAGCAGTGACAGCTCACGAGTCCTGGACAGGACAATATTTATTTGTCCTGGGCTTACAGACTGGCACAAAGGGTATGGTCTAGTTGGAATGACATTTTCTCAATATTCCTGCCTCAAGCAATCTTTAATTGTGGGGTTTAATCCCTTTTCTAGCTTCCACAGCCATTGGGTACTGTCTCAAATAAATTTGCCTTGCATGTCTCACCACCTCTATTATTACTGGGGGCACATGGATTGCCAGACCCAGAGGATTATCTTCTGCCCAAGCTTTTAGAAAACATTGAGCACTCTCTGGTTTGTAAGTGGGGCCACCAGCTGGATAACTACTGCTAAACTGGCCTGAGCATCTATCAAAAGGCTAACAGGCTTTCCCCCTACATTGGCAGCTAACATGGGTTCCCTGGGCCTGAGCAACAGAGACCCATGACCTCATCAATCTGAAACTTCCTCTGATTCCATCACAACACTTTCTTCTTTTCCTCTTTAGCAGCTTTAGACATTTTTGCTTGAAATGTCCCTTTTCTCTGTCTGGATTCAGGGAAGCATGACTTTTTCCCTGTTTCCTGACTGGCTTTCCTTCCTATATAGGCTGCTAGTCTTACTTTTCTCTTTTTCTGTCTATATTTCCATTCTGCATCCCATTATGACACTTTCTAAGCAATTTCTATCAACTGAGACAAATACATTCCTGCAAATCCTGCTAACTTCTGGAGCTTACGTGGATATCTGGGGCCCAGTGAGCAGCATATGTCATATTGACGTAGGCAATTGAGTATAGTTGGTTAAGGCCTTAATATGCATCTCTCTAGGCAAGATCTGGTGGATCCCAGTAAAAGTAATCAAGCTTGTTTGTTATAGGTTTTACCTACGTGATTACCTGGATTTTGGCATCTTCTAGGAAGGAACAAATTTTCTGAGAGATTAGAACATGTATAATCAAAGTATGAGCATTAGGGCTGGGCAAATAGCTTAGCGGTCTAAAGCACCTGCTTAGGCAAGTTTAGGCAGTCACAGGGGACTATGGTTTAATCCCTGGCACCACATGCTGCACCAGCCCTGCCCCTAGGTGGGCTGAGGAGGCCATAAAAAAAAAGTATGAGCATTAGTGGTAACAGGTAAGTTTACAAACTTTTAAGAGACAGCAGTTGTAACATACTTTCTCTTAGATCCCTTTATTGATGGAGTCTGCCATTTTGTTATAAGTTCCTCTAGCTTTGTTTGTAATTATCTTTACATTTTAATGACTTATGAAACCAGATTAATACCTTTGTTTTTCACTGTCAATGATTTTAAGTAATGTAAGTACAGTTTGGCAAATTTTCCTAGTTATATCTTGTGAGAAAACAATGACATCAGCAAGTATTTTTTTACTTGTATGTTTTTGAGCTCAAAACTTACTAACTTTGCTTTTAAACTTAAGATTTAGAAATTCACAAGGTCAGGCCA
>NW_004524664.1:4445263-4448337 GCF_000260255.1 Octodon degus | reverse complement strand
ACACAACAAACTGCTTTAAAACCAAGTGTAAGCCTTGCTTATAGAAAGCCCTTGATTGGGCATTTGAACCTAAATGTCATAGCTCACATGCAACTGAATCCAGATAATTATTTGGAATTTGAAGAAAAAACGTGTAAATGCAATGAACATGGAAAAACCTGCAGCAATATTGAATTCTTTCAGAAAGAAGAAAGAGAGAATCAGTATGATCAATGTATGACTCGGCCTGCGAGTCAAGACGTGGGGTAATGACCTGGAGGAGGAACGGGGATGAACAAGACAGGGCAAGAGACACGAGAGATAGAGACAAGACAGGCTTTCTGGTCAAGTCTCGTTTATTGAGGAAGTGAACAGGTTCTAAATAGCTGTATAGTGGAAGTAGTTGGGTGGGACTAGTTGTGGATTGATAGTGAAGATCCAGGACCAGAGGAAGATGTCAAGGCAAGCAGGGATTGGTGCTGCAGCACTTCTTGCCCAAATAAGGGAAAATATAACAGGAGCGTTCTATTGCCCCTTACAAGTGTAGGAAAGGCTCCTCTGATCTTAGAGAACAAATTTACCTTGGAGAGAAGACATTTTTAGGTAAGAAAAATATGCAAACCTCCAGCACACCCAATGGTGTTCAAATGCATGAAAACAATCATAGAGAGGGAAATCCTTATTTATGCAAGTAATGTGGAAAAACTTTTGTTTCTTCCTACCATATTCAAACACATGAACAAAAACATAGTGAAGAGAAGGCTGATATATCTAAGATATATATGAAAGCTCTGGCTCATAGTAATTCCTTTCATAAACATACAAGAATTCACACAGGGAAGAAAATGAATGTATTTAACCAATGTAGAAAAGTATTCACTGATAACTCCACATATCATAGACATAGAAGATCACATACTAGTGAGAAATGTTATCTATGTAATCAGTGTGGGAAAGCATTCTCTAGACAGCATTATTGTAAAGTACATGAAAGAAGTGATGCTGGGAAGGAAGCCTATGTTAGCAAGGAATGTTGGAAAGCATTTGCTGCACAGGGTAGTTATGAAATACATGGAAGAAAGCACTCTGGCAACAAACCAAATGCAAGTGAGAAAAATGGAAAAGGATTTACTGATAAGTCTACATATAGATGTACAAAATCACACACTGGTGAGAAACATTATGTATGTAAAGAATGTGGAAAAGAATTGAAGGATAACTCCACATATCGTAGATATACAAGATCCCATACTGGTGAGAACCCCTATGTATGTAAGCAGTGTGGCAAAGCACTCAACAGACACAGTCATTGTCAAAGACATGAAAGAGTTCACACTGGGGAGAAGCCTTATATATGCAAACAGTGTGGGAAAGCATTCACTACAAAGCAGTATTTTAAAATACATGAAAGAATTCACACTGGGGAGAAACCCTATGTATGTAAGCAATGTGGAAAATCTTTCAACCAACAGACTAACTGTCATGTACATGAAAGAACTCACAGTGGTGAGAAACCTTATGTATGTAAGCAGTGTGGAAAAGGATTTGCTGATAAGTCCACATTTCATAGACATAGCAGATCCCACACTGGAGAAAAGCCCTATATGTGTAAGCAGTGTGGGAAAGCATTCAGCACTCTCAGTCACTGTCGAAGACATGAAAATATTCACGGTGGGAAGAAACCTTAATGTGTGTGATCCATGTGGGGAAATGGACAGCTACAAAGAACTATTTTCAAATACATGAAAGAAGTCACACTGAGGAGACTTTCTATGCATGTCAGTAATGTGAGAAATCTTCAGCCAGCTGAGTACTTGTCAAACACATGAAGGAATTCACTGGGGAAAAACTGTGTGTAATGCATGTGAGCAAACATTCAGTAAAAATGAAATTTTCCATTAAATACATGAAGGCATACTGTGGCAAGTTTTATATATGTATGCAGTGTGGGTGAAGATTGGATGCAAGATTTGCATTTTGTAGACAAAATTCTCACACTGGGGAGTCACTGTATATTTGTAATAAGTGTGTGCAAAAACTCAGCTGATAGCAGTGGAAATACTTGAACAGTGTCACACGGGGCAGAAAACTTACATAAACTATGGGAAGCATTTAGCACATACAGGTATTTTCAAAAACATGAAGGAACTTACACTGGAGAAAAGCTGTTAGGGCTGGGACTATAGCTTAGTGGCATAAGCGCATTCCTGGCAAGCACAAGGTCCTGAGTTCAATACCCAGTACCAAAAAAAAGAAAAACTCTCTGTGAGCCTATTTTGAAAATCCTGTAAAAACAGGATTACTATTCACGTAATGGTGACCTGTGGAAATAAGGTAAAAATTATGATATCAATATTTTCTGCTTAATTTTTCAGAAAATATACTCCCAGATGGAGATAACCTAAAGTGTACTATGGGTCTGGTGAGATGGCTCAGTGGTATGGGTGCTTCCCTGGCAAGTGCAAGGGCCTGAGTTCAATGCCCGGTTCTGCCAAAAAAAAAAAGTGTATTCATTCTGTGTTTTTTAGTAAGCTACTAGTACATATCTGATGTATGTGTCTGGGGTCTTTACTATATATCTATATATTTATATATCTATCTCTCTCTCTTTTTTTTGGCAGAACCGGGGTGAACTCAGGCCCTTGCGCTTGCCAGGGAAGTGCTTATTCTACAGAGTCATTTCCCTGGCTCACCCACCAGCTTTCGTTCCATATCTTGTGTAAGAAAAAATATTTTTGAATTTATTGTTACGATTGATAGACTTATGAGTGTTTTATTTTGTGCTAATTTTTTAAACAGTATTACCAAAAATAAATGATATTGCTCTGAATTTCTGTTTATCTATTTGCTGCTCTTTAGATCAGGAAAACCATAAGTTGTCTACAAATGGATGTCGTAAAATGTAGTAAATCCTTCAATACAAATGAGGGAATAGGGGCTGGTGAGATGGCTCAGTGGTCTAAAGCACCTACTTAGAACAAACTAAGCTTAGCAAAAAGCACAGGGACCGCGGTTCAATCCCCCAGCACCACATGCCAGCCAGCCTCGCCCCCTGGTGGGCTGAGCTGGCCACACACACACACACACACACACAA
>NW_004524664.1:4382137-4444976 GCF_000260255.1 Octodon degus | reverse complement strand
AAGAATAAGTTTTTGGAAGAATAGTTATTCTGGATAGGTGAAGCAATTGTCTTTGTTGTGTTACCTGATGCTGGCAATGCTATTGACTTTGGTCATCATTTTTGGTTTAACTAAAAAGATGATATAGTATCACAAATGTGAAGCAAGTTAAATAAAACGAAATGCAAAATTAAAAAAACAAAACAAAACAAGGGGCCCTGCTAAGGGATTTCTCTTTTAACAGTGGGGCTCTGAGTTTTATGTTCCAAAGACAAGGCCTGGCTCTTTTTATAGGCCCAAAGCTGTTGGACACTGTATAGCCAGTGTTTTTTAGATCTTTTTTTTTTAACCTGACAGGATTTTACCTGCCCTTGGAGGTGTGTTTTGTCCAATGAAATACCATTTAAGTCTTTGTACATGAACAACGATATATATTACATTTGTATAAGCCATTCTCAGCATCATTTTGATAGTTGGAAAACTAAATATGTATTACAATATTCATATAGGATAAAATCTCTCTAAGATGAAGGCTGGACTTTTAGGCATAACCAAAAGGAATGGATGAAGAAAAAGTTATCTCAGTTACAGCTTAAGCGAGGTATTTTCTAATGACTATTTCTATTAAGGTACTATGACTAGAAGGAATGTCAGGGTTGGAGAAGGACAAAGAGACCTGTGACAATGTCTGGCAATAGGCTGAATTTTTCCTCTAGTCATGATTACTCAGGGCTCCTCCCTGGAGGTGACAGGTACAGATAACATTCTGGCCAGAGGGAGGAGGCAGCCCAAAGGCCCTTCATTGTTGCTGGACCACTTGGGAAGTTGAGTCTGAGTTCTGGGGCCTCCATCTCAGAGGGCAGTCTCCCCTCCAGTGGCTGCCTTGGCAGTCAGGGCATGGCTTGGGAGACTCTTACAGCAGTCCCTCTTAAGGTAGCCTGGCTTTTGACAATGGTAGCAGATGTGTTATGGTTTGTGTATAGGTGTCGCCCCAAAGCCTTACAGTCTGTTTCTCTTAGTATTGCAGCAAAGGCACCTGTTTTTTCTCAGTCTCTTTGTTTTCTCTCCCTGGTTTTCTACCAGTCCTGATTATAGAATACTAAGGAGGCAGATTTACTAAAGTATCAAGTGAGTTGTCTGTAGCAAAAGCTATCTTTTGTAGCTCTTTTCCAATATATGGAGCTGACTGAGTAATGAACTTATCAGTAAAAGCAATCTGTGCCTTTATTGAATTAGGATCTAGGGAAGTATATTTTAACAGTTCCTCTATTAAATGTTCTAAGAAAACAGAGTGATAGTTATCTTTCTCATGATAAGTGTTGTAACCCAAGAAGGAGACAACGAGGCAAACGTCCAAAAAGAAGGTAGCGCTTTATTTTAGCTGGTACCCAGCGGCACCCTCAGAGTCTGAGAGACAGAGAGGAGCCCCGAGTAAGGGGAGGCACAGTAATTTAAACCCAAAAACCGCAAGACCCATCCAAGCAAGCCGATCACAGAAGCCAATAGCAGATGTTAATGTGGTTAAGGGGGCACATGACCGTTTACAGGATTGGTTGTAGCCCACCTGGAGGAAGCTGGACACAGAGGAGTTAACCCTTTGGACTAGGTAGAGTACAGAACAGGGTGTGTAATCTAGGTATGCGGTCATGCTGACCTTATAAGGACAATGTGGCCGACTGGTTGCCAGGAACACCTGTTTTGCCTTAAGACATTCTCGGAACCAGGGCAGGGGTGAATCAGAGAACCAAGATGGAGTCATTGTAATCAACTAGGGCAAAGATGAATCAGAGAGCCAAGATGGAGTTACTAACATCAGGGTATAACACGCCCTGAAGGGAGTGGGCTTAAGAAACAAAAAGTCACATTTTACAGTAGTTGACATGGTTTACTAAGACAGTGCACATAGAACAAAATGGCAGCGCTTTGGTCAGGTTATAACAATAAGTAGCTGAAAATTTAAAATAACTAGAAGGCTTGGTTTTAGGGGTTTTTAGATCTTCAAGAATACACATTTGAAAGAAAACATCTCTTCCTATCTCCTGCCTGGCTATTAGGCAATCAGGGGTCTTGGGTAGGAACTGTTTGGGATCCAGTGGGAACAGGTAGTTCCACTGGCTATCTTTTGGTTGCTTAAAATTAACAATATGATATTCATTTCCAAATGCAACAGCAGCTTGTAATACTGCTTGTCTCTCACTAGAAGTCAATGTTTGATTTATTTTTTTCAATGTTTGATTTAAAATTAACATTACATATTTCCAATCAATTTTTTCCAAGATATGACTTTATCTACTTTAGGTCATTGAGAGAAAAAGTGCATGAACTCTAGAAGTTCCAAATTGTACATTTACTTCTTGTAAAGGATATTATCCTTGAGGATCTTGCAAAAACTCAGCTATGGATGGGTGTGGCCCTGTAGAGGCCTAGATTACAGATGGTCTAAAAGCACACCCTGTAGACTAGAAAGGCAAGCAGGGGAAACTCTTGCTTTTCTAGAGGTAGGTGAGGTTGTGATTAAGGCTGTCTTGTCCTTAGGCGTGAGGGTAATGAGTGCCTTAGGCACCTGAGCTGCCAGGTTCTCCTGTAGCTCACATCTATATTTCAAAACTTGATAATAAGGACTATCTCTTAATGCAAACAAAGTCTGAACATTCTTTTCATAATTGATACTTCCTTCTGCATTCCATTTTGGCTCTAGGGGGTACATAGGCCACACACATGTGCAGAAAAATATTAAACACCTATTTTTCAGAGTGTAAGGATCAAACTTCTTCCAGTGCTTAATGATGCACTCTAAAGGAGTAAGAGACTTTGATTGTGTCATCCTCATACCTGGAATACAAAAGAAAGATTTTTGGGCATCCCCACCTTATTTCAAAATGATTCCTCCTTAAGGCATTTCTTGAGTAGAACACTCCAGAGCAGGTGGATGCTCATTTGAAAAGAGGGGAGATAAGATCCAACCAGCCTATCCACCCTTGAATTGGTGTGTGATTTTATCCTCCAAAACATCTTATGAACCGTACACTTACTCTTATTGACTATTTGTAAGTATACACTACAATTGGTCTGCTGACAGGAATGTCTACAGAAGGAACCATAACTATTGCATTAAAAAATGAGTAGGGGGCAGAGCACTTTTCAGAGTACAAAGGTTACTTCTAGAACCAGAACAATTGATTAGAGGAATTTGGCCTTGCGCACTGAGTCAAGTGTCTAGACATTTGTGGTTTCTATCTAATCACTTAGGTAAACATTTTTAGCAACCAGGCAAGATTTAAATTTGGAAGCACACAGGTTACACTTATATTTATCATCTAGCAACCACATTTTACATGTTGGTAAAAACACCTTAAGGCTGACAGAAATCTCTTTCTTACTCTTAGTTAACACGTAAGGCACAGATGTAAATCATTCCCCAGGTAGATGCTGTGGAATGTGAAGTGTTGCAAGCTGCCTCAGCCTAATTTCCAAAGGGGTGACTAATTAAGTGGTTCCACTGAAAGGCTTAAGGAGAATTCCTAGTTTACTAGCAGAGATAAAAGTATAATAGGTAAATGGAAATCTTTCAGTGGCTAAGAGCCAGCTTCCACTGAGGAACCTTTGGGTATCCACCAGAGAGTAGCGCTGGCCATGACCGCTCAGGTGTTCTCAGTTTCTATTGGCCCACGCAACCAGAAATCAGTCTCCAGAAAAGAATCCAACTGTCTCTCTGGTCAACATTCCATCAGCTATTGGCTTCAGTGGGGACTCACCAAAGAGATACTGGGGAAACCTGTCCAATGCTTAGAAGAGTGGCAGCTGCTCTAAGAGCATTTACTAGCTGGCAGAATAACCACTGTTTGTCAAAGCTCTACAAGGGATAGTGAAAAGCCTGAACAAGATTATCTAGCATCTTAAGTAAAGGTTTTAAAGTCCACAACTTATCTCTTATGCACCTAAATGATAACTAGACCTAGGAGAAGAGGAAAGATTGGTGATTCTCCCTTAGACCAAACATGTTTTGTCCCATAAGTGTGCTGGCTTTGGAGACACCTCCTTCTGGTGTCACCCAGAAGTCAGTTCTCTCCACTGTATCTCAAGTTTAGGCTCCCAAGAGAGACCTTCCCAGAACACTAAGCCAGGACATGGCTTTTATATGTGCTCTCCTGGAACACATACTTCTTTTTATATCCTCAGAGTGTCCTCTCTCTAAAATGACTTCCCTGTCTTTGGTGTTAAAAATGCTCATTTTATATGGGCTTCACTTAGTTGGAGCAGTCTAGAGTTTTTCTAATTTTACTTGACTCTAAAAAGGAAAGTACAAAGAGATAGGAAAAATTAGGAGTAAGATCAAAGAAAGGAAACTGAAGCAGAGAAGCCTTGACATTTCCTCTAGCATGTAGAGGGAGATCAGAGTCAGTCTATCCCAGTGAAAGCTATCCTCCAAGTCTTAAGAACAGTCACAGGAAAAGAAAAAAAAAAAAAAAAAGAACCGTCACCGACCTAATGTCATTTATTTGGTAAAACAAGTCCTGTATTTTATCATACAGGCATGTACATTTTGTAAGTCTGAGTTAGATTTTAAAAGACCCATTTTACAAGAGTTTATATAAAGTCCACTAGAAGGCACTCTAATTTTACGCTCTTTAGCACTATTGTCTAAAGTCAAGCAAGGAATACCAGTACATTTAGCAACTAGTTCAAACGCAACATATATAAGTACAAAACAGTCATAAAATATCGCATTAAGGAAATATCATAACATTTCCATGTTTTAACTTAGACTTACCAACATTTCAACAGAACTATATGAGAAAAAGGATAAACCCTTAAAAGCAATGAGCAAAGACATATCAAAATCTGAAGCATAGGGCCAGCCAGATAGCTCAGTGGACTAAATCATCTGCTTAGGCAGGCTCTGGGACCAGGGTTCAGTCCCCATTGGGCCTTACTGGCCTACACTCAGGGCACACTGAGATGCATTGAGACTGGGCATGGTGGTGTAGGCCTGTGACCCCAGCACTTGGGAGGCTGAAAACAGGAGGATCACTAGGAGTCCGATCTGTGTAGTGAGACCCTGTAGACCCTGTACTAAATAAATAAATAAATAAATAAATGAAGCATAAAAATCTATTATCTAAACAAGTCACAATCCAGAGTATATAAAAGCAAACTCATACCGTGATCAATCCTGGATGCTTATCTTTAGGGAGGTAAGCATTTATTTGATCTTTGGTCTTTAGATCTGGCCCACAGCAGGAATGTCCATCTCTCTCAGTCCCTCTTACAGTTGCAAGGTATCTTATCTTCCATACTATCTCCTTTGAGAGCCTATCCTTGTCTGACTGCCTATAATATTTCTAACTCAGCTTCCTACAACACTATATTCCCACCGTTCATAACAAATGTATGTTCTTATTCTCCTTGCCTGCTTCCTGCAGCACATTTCTTGATCCAGTGGAAAGCATCCCTGCTGTGGGGAGGACTGGAAATCATTCTCTGCAACACGCAGGTGGCGTGCACTTCCCAAGGAGGAGGAGTGCTGCTCCTCTCCTCTCACCCCTGTCTCCCAGGTTTTCTTCAATGTCACCGACTGTATCCATTTCAGGATCTCCTCCTGTTTGGTCACTAACTTGTGTCTCCACATTTGGAAAGTAGCAACACAACCATCACAATCCCACCAGGGTGGTGCACTTTGGGGCGATCTTCCAGGGCCCAGCTTGCAGCAGGGCAGATCCAGCTACTCAGGAAGCTGACTCCAGTTGGCAGCCTTTGGGGCACAGGGACAGCAGCTCTCAGGGTCCTGGGGCACTGGGCTTCTCAAGCATCTCGATGACTCCTGAAACAGCAGAGATCTCTGTCCATTTCTGCCCAAGATTCAGGAGAAGAAAGTCATAGTGGGAAGGGGGTGGTGCAGGGATGAGACACTCAGAACCACCACAGGGAAAGCTGAGGAACACAGTCCTAGGCCTTTAACCTGGGATTTGTGTTCACTCTGAGGCAGACAGAGACTCCAAGGCTACTTTGGGATGGCAGACACCTGTGATCTCCACACTTGGGAGGCAGAGGCAGGAGGACTGCCAAGAGTTGAAAGCCAGCCTGGTATACATAGCTCAAGGCAGGTTGAATTATATAGCAAGACCCTCTCTCAAATAAACAAAAACAAAAAAAGCTGCTTTGACTAAAAACATTACAAGAACCCATTTCCTGGGCCTAGAGATGTCAAATGTTTACTGATTAAATGAACATGCTAATGCCTCCTCATCTGTGTTACTTTCCATTAGTAAGGAGATGAGCCATAGAAATACTACACAAATCAAGTAATGAAAGCCCAGCCATCCCTGGGGGCACAGTCCCATGGAGGACACTGAGACAGCAACCCTGAAAGAAGACAACTGGCCTCCACGTTGGTTCACCTTTGCTCTACTCCTGTCTACTGATAGGCAGAGCTGGATAGGGTGATGTTCAACTCCCTGGATTGGCTTTAAGCAATGCAAATGCGTCCAGGTGTAGCCTTTGAAACACAGCCACAGGTCTCCATGCAGCCCCACCGATAGCTCCCTCCTACTACCTGTGGGCTGGGATGGAGCTTCCAGAGAGAAGCAGTGCTGTCCCAGGCCAGTGAAGGTCAGCATCAGCCAAAGCAGCAGGCTCCAAACACAAGATACATCCTCAGACTGTGTTATGCACATCCCTCCAAACTTAGAGGCCAACTGTTCCTGGAATCCCCTACTATTCCTTCATTCCTCTCTCTGCATATTGCAGAGGGGCCACTGTGCCTCCTACCCAGCCCAGCTCACAGTACTCATGCAGTTCCCGCCTTTAGCACAGTCACTCAACCCTGGAGCCACTCTCCTCCTCATGAGTTAATAAAACACAGTTTTAAAAAATTTTAGTAAAATCCAGTTTGGGCCCTGAGTCATGGCCCCTGTTCCTGTTGGCCTTACTTCCACATGGACTTAGGGTCCCCTTGGCTCTCCACAACTGCAGGAATGTCTCTATCTCTTTTTCTCAAGAAAGGTTGCATTGGAAGTGGCAGATTGGAATTTACTTGGGAGAATTTCAATAACTTCTCACCGGGAATACAATTTATAAGCTCCTGACTGAAACGAAGTTGGTATGCTTATAAGTCCCACAATCCTAGCTACTTGGAAGATAAGGCAGGGAGACCCAAAGTACCAGGTCAGCCTGGGTGAATTAATGACAATCTCTCTCTTATTAAAATAGAAAAGGGGCTGGAGAAAGAGCTCAGGGATAGGGTACGGTCTTTGGCAAAATTCCAGTACCGGGGCTGGTGAGATGGCTCAGTGGTCTAAAGCACCTACTTAGAACAAGCTAAGCTAAGCAAAGTACAGGGACCGCGGTTCAATCCCCAGCACCACATGCCCGCCAGCCCCGCCCCCTGGTGGGCTGAGCTGGCCACACACACACACACACACACACAATAAATAAATAAATAAATAAATAAATATTTTAAAAAATTCCAGTACCAAAACCAAATTAATATAGAGAAAATTAAACTCCCGACCTGAAAGGTACATGGGACAAGTTCGTGTTCTCTAAAACTGAAGAATGGTCAGCCAAATAGCTCCGTGGATTAAAGCACCTGCAAGCAGTCTCAGGGGCCAGGGGTTTGATCCCCGGGCCTGCCATGCTGGCCCCGTCCCCAGGGTGTGCTGAGGCAGCAATTGAGACTGGGTGTGGTGGCGCACACCTGTAATCCCAGCTTTTGGGAGGCTGTAAACAGGCAGATCACTATGAGTCCCATCTAGTAGTAAGACCCTCAACACTCTATAGACCCTTCCCTAAAATAAAAAATAAAAATAAAAAATAAAATAAAACTGAAGAATGAATTTTAGGAACAAACGGAGGTTATGAGCAGAACGTATTTATTGGGGGAAGGAAAGCTCCTGTCCAACAGAGGAACAGAAGAGGGGACTGAATGGGTTGTCCCCAGGAAGCTGTCTCTTCCAGGGACTTTTATAATAAAACCATGCAGGTCTGAGGTGGAAAACATGGGAACTCACTTAGGTGGACATGAGGTGGGACAAAACTATGGTCAACCAATGGGATTACAAGCACCATTGCTCAGGTAAAATTGATTAAGTCCAGGACCAAATGGGGAAGATGGCAAGTCAGAGGCAAGTCACATAGCAAGCAGGCATGAATATAGAACAGGACTTTGTCCAGTAGCTAGCTGGTAGTAGTTGCATTAATGATTCTTCTGGGCTTCCTCAGGGTGATGATCAATCCCAGATGCTAATCTTTAGGGAAATCAGCATTTGTTAGATCTTTGGTCTTTAGGTGTGACCCACACTGGGAGCATCCGTCCCTCTTATAGTTACAATAGTTTCAGTGTATCTTGTCTTCTGTACTGTCTCCTTGAGGGCCTGGCCCTGTCTGACTACCTATAACATTTCTATCTAATTCAGCTGCCTGCAACAAAATGAACACCTGAACTCCTGTAGCCTGAACACAGGTTTAGGGTTTATGTTCCTACCATGTCATACCAGGCGGGCCAGGGTCTCAGCTGCTTTGGGCCACAAACACTGGGTGGTTAAAGAAGCATTTGTTTTCATTGCCCTGGAGGACGGAAGTCCACGATTTGGGTACCAAAAAAATTAGAGGTTCAGAATTTACACAGGAGCTGCATTAATTCTGGGAGGAAATTTAGGGGCTTGTCTTGTAATTGATATAGAGGAATGAAACTCCCAACCTGAAACCTGGGACAAGTTCGTGTTCTCTAAAACTGAAGAATAAATTTTAGGAACAACAGAGGTTAAGAACAGAATATATTTATTAGGGGGGAAAAAATAAGCTGCTGTTCAAGAGAAGGGACAGAAGGGGACCCAAGTGGGTTGCCAAAGAATCTGCCTTTTGGGGGGGATTTTTATAGAAAAAAGCCCTGCAGTGAGGTGGATCTAAGGTGGGAAGCAGAGGAACTTGCTAGGTGGGCAGGAGGTGGGACAAAACAATGGTCAACGAATAAGATTACAAGCATAATTTCTCAGGAATAATTGATTAAATGGGGAAGTGAGTCCATAGCACACAGCCTTGAATACAAAACAGGGGCTTCTCCTCCTATAGGGCTTTGGGTTAGTGACATCCTGTTTTTATATTTTTTTAAGGTGATTGATAGCTATTTAGAATACCAATCCTTGATGCCTAGCCCTAGGGAGGTATGTGGCTGCATTTGTTTAATCTCTTGTCTTGAGGTCTGGCCCACAGTAGGAGTGTCTGTCTCTCCCACTGAAGCAAGGTATCTTGTCTTCCATACGGGGTCCTTTGAGGGCCTAGCCCTGTCTTCCTGCCTATAATAATTCTATCTAACGCAGCTGCTACAAGAAAACTACATCTACAAATGGTTTCTTCTGAGGCTGTGTGCTCACTTGAGCACTCCACGCTATGTGATTCATGGGTGCAGACACACAGGCTACCCCGGGAGCATGCGCTACTCTTAAGAACACCTTTAGGGGCTGGGGAGATGGCTCTGTGGAATAGGCACTTCCCTGGCAAGCACAAGGGCCTCAGTTCAATCCCAGGTTAAACACCCTTTATCTCTGATGCTTCTCTCATTTTTATTTACTTATGTATTTACTTCTTTGATGGTGCTGCAGGTCAAAGCCACAGCCTCCTGGGTGCTACGCAAATGCTTTACACTGAGCTATATACTAGCCTATATTTCCCTGCATCTTAACCTTGACTTGTGAAAAACATGGATTTGGACAACGGACACATTTCTTCTGTTTAATATTTTATATGGGTTCTTTTGAAGTTACTGTTGCAGGCAGCTGAGTTAGGCAGTCAGGCAGGGCTAGGCCCTCAAAGGAGATAGTACAGAAGACAAGATACCTTGCAACTGTGAGAGATGGACATCCCTGCTGTGGGCCAGACCTAAAGACCAAAGATACAACAAATGCTCACCTCCCTAAAGATAAGAGCCCAAGATTAATCATCACCTTGAAGAAGCTATGAGGAGTCACTAATCCAACTGTTACCAGCTACCAGCTAAACTCCTGTTCTATATTCATGCCCCCTTGCTATCTAACTTGCTTCCCCATTTGGTCCTGGATTTAATCAATTCTACCTGAGCAATTGTGCTTCTAACCTTATTGGTTGACCATAGTTTTGTCCCACCTCCTATGCGAGTTCCCATGTTTTCCATCTTAAACTTGCCTCATCACATGGTTTTGCTCTATAAAATTCCCTGGAAATGGCAGATTCCCAGAGGCAACTCGCGGGTCCATCTTTGTCCCTCTCTCGAAGAGGAGCTTTTTTTTTTTTTCCCAATAAATATATTCTGCTCTTAACCTTCGTTGTTCCTAAAATTCATTCTTCTGCTTTAGAGAACACGAACTCGGCCCAGGTATCTTTCAGATTAGGAGTTTCACCCCCTTATATCCCTATGAGACTGCCCCAAGCCTTTGGCTACTGAAATTAACAAATGACATTGTTTTTATCATTTCATCTGTAATGTTACATTTATTTAAGACAAAACTGGCCTCAGAATTCAAATGGCCATTCTACAGCTTTAATAGCACAGCACAGACAACCCAGGGAAGGAATTTCCACCCATGCTCTGATCCCCAGGGTCAAAGGAACCTGCCAGCCCTCAGCACCTTCTCTGAGCCACCAATAAACGCAGGAAGTAAGCTGCCGCTTCTCCAGGGAAACCCATTTCCTCCCTCGGGAAGGGAGGGACGCGCACTCCCTGGGCCTCTCCGAGCACAGCAGCACAGCGATGGTGCAGGGCCTTGTGGGTTTTTCACGTGACTTCACTTCCCTGCCCTTAGCCCCAGGGAGACCTTGCCATTCCCACCTGGGTCCTGGGGAACAGGAGAACCCCCGCAGCCTGGGCTGGGCTGGACCCTGTCCTGCAGGGGAGGTCGCGCCAAGGTGCACGGCATGGCCGGCAGGGGGCGCTGCAGGACAGGCCGTTCCGGTTGCTCCCTATCCGTGCCCCCTACAACTCCCCCACTTGGCCCAGGACCAGCAGGGATGGATCCGCTGACAACCACGGGAATCACCGGCTCCACCCTGAAGACACCAGAGGGAGAGACTACGCGCACCCCGGAGCTCCCTCCATCCACAGGCTTCGTTTCCCAGGTAGATGGCCCATGTTCTACAAAGCTCCGAAAATAACTGGCTGGCGTTTATTCTGCCTGTGAGAATTAATAACCTTGCCTACCTATACTAAGATGTCAGAAGAACCTTTTGAAATGGGAAGAGGGGAGGAAAGGGGATTTAAAGGAAAAAATGAAAATAGAGCTTTTGTAAATGAGGGGGGAAGGAGGGCTGGGGGAGAGAGGGGGAGGAGACAAAAATAATTAAAGTGTGTTCTGTATGTGAACAAGTCCCTGATGATAAAGCATGATTGCCATATGCCTCAAATGGATGCCAATAAAATAAAATTTTAAAAATCAAATATTTATCAACATATATGCAAAGTAATCATAGAGCAAGAAAGAAGCATTTTTAATGTATGCCAAGTCGGGGATGCAATTTCATGCAATTTTCCAGTGACAACTCACCACCAGAAGGGACTAAAGATTGAATTTCCCTTGATTCTGTGGTACCTGGGAAGGAGCCCAGGGCTATGCTCACTGCCCAGTTCCTGCAAGGTGCCTGCTCTACCCCTGAGCTACAGCTCAGCCTGCCTTGTCACTGAGACAGTGAGTGAGGTAACAGTCATCTGTTCTGCACACTATGAAGTGACCATGTGCATTCCGAGAAAGCCAGAGCCACAGGTGGAGGTGCACAGCTGTAATCCCAGCATGCTGGGGACTGAGGCAGGAGGGTTACTGTGAGTGAGAGGCCAGCTGGGGCTACACGGTGAGTGCAAGGTCAGTCTGATCTACATAGTGAGACCTCCATCTTAAAAACAACAACAACAAAGAACAAAAAGTAAAGCAATAAAGGTAGGGAAAAACGTAAAGTGCTCAGTTACTCTAGCAACATAATTTAAACAATCCTTGCTTTCCAAGCTCTTCTTTTCGACTCATTATATAAGGGATAGGAATACAGGATAAAAAGATTTTAACTACATCCCCGCCAAACATGTGTTGGAATCCAGGATTGCTACCGTTTGTGCAGCTCCTCTTTGCACAGGCCCGAGACAAAGCAGGTGCTCAGTGAAGCCATCTGACTATACAGCGCTTGTACAGTGTTGGTCGCACATGTGTCCAGAGTGGAAATTCACCTTCCTCACTGCTGGGGCAGAGAAGCAAAGGCTTCCTTTCCTTTTCTTTCTGTGGGGCTTGGCGGTGCATGGCTGCAATCCCAGCCCATGGGAGGCCCAGGCAGAAGGATCACAAGCTGATGGCAGTCGGGACTAAGATAACCATGCTGTCTCAAAACAAACAAAATGTTCTACTCATCTTGGTCCAGATTGGGTACTGATGCAGGGGGTCCCTACCACTGAGCTACACCCCCGTCCCTTCTTATTCTTCCTTTTGAGAAAGGGTCTCACGAGACAGGCCAGCCCAGCCACAAGCTTGAGATCCTCCTGTTTCGGCCTCCAGATCAGCAAGGATGATGGCTGTGCGGCTACATTTCTGAGTCCTCCAGTCGACATGACTACAGACCAGCCAGAGGACAGACAGACACCAATTAAATCAGAAGGAAGCACAGGCATGAGCCCAACTTCAGCAGACATCTATGAAAGATAGAAAAATGTGAGCTTATCAAAAGATATTATGAAGCAAAAGCAAAATGCTGTGGAGCATCCCAGCGACAAAGAACACAGGAGAAAAGCTTGAAAGTACAAATTTGGGTGGGAAATAATTGTGACAAAATAATTGCTAGTCAGTGAGGAAGCATGACACCATAAAATACTGGGACAGCTACCCACTTATGAAAGATCCTGACATCCAGCTTACAGGAAAATTCCAAGTGGGCTGAGTACTCTAAGAAAACATTGTTTTATTTTCCTGGAGATAAAGAAGGACTAATATAAAACCCAGAAAAACCAAAGGAATTGACACCTGTGACACCGAAAACACACTAAGCAAACATACCATCAGCCAAACAACCTGGAGAGATAAGCCTGGAATAATGTTTCCAACATGAAAGAAGATTAGGGCTGGGGAGATAGCTCAGTAGAATAAGTGCTTCCCTGGCAAGTACAAGGGCCTGAGTTCAACCCCCAGTACCGCAAAAAAACATGAAAGAAGATCAAAACTCTTGCCATAAAAATGTCTATCGCCATGTGTAGTGACACATACCTAAAATCCCAGCACATGGGAGGCTAAGGCAGGAGGATCAGAAGTTTCAGGCCTGCATGGGCTACGCAGACTTCAAGACCAGCCTGGGTTACATGTGAGATCCTGTCTCAAAATCAAATTAATTAATTAAAAAATAAAATTAATGTATAATAAATAGTGTGTAAATGGGCATTCACTTAGGCATTAGAGACAAGGGCCATTTCACAAAAGAATATAAATAGCAGCTGAGAGTGCTGGGCCAGGCCTATCATCCCAGTACTCTGGGAGTCTGAGGCAGGAAGATATGGCACATTCTAACCCAGCCTGGGAAACCTAGGGACACCCTATCTCAAAATAAAAATAAAGACCTGGGAAACAGCTCAGTGCAAAGGCACTCAGGTTCCATCCAAAGTACAACACTAAATAAATAAATAAGTCTTAAATATTAATTTATCAAAGAAACAGTATTTATTTATTTATTTATTTATTTAGCAGTACTGGGCATAGAATCCAGGGCCAATGCACTGAGCTATCGCCCCAACCCTGTTTTCAATTTTTTAATTTTATGATGAAGTCTGCTGAATTGCTAAACAATTCAGGCTGGGCTCAAACTTGTGATTCTCCTGCCTCAGCCTCCCAGAGTGCTGGGAAAATACATGCTCCGCTAGGCTGGGTTTGCAGATCTCTCATAAGGCATCATTTATATTTTCTCTAGTCATCAGCCAGGCAAGGCAGTGCACACCTGTAATCCCAGCACTCAGGAGGCTGAGGCAGGAGGATCGTTGCAAGCTCAAGACCAGCCTGGGCTGCAAAGTGAGCTCAAGGCTAGCCTGAGCTGCATAGTGAGACCCTGCCTCAAAAAGACAAAAAACAAACAAACAAATTGTCTAGTCATCAAAGTAGCAATTATTAAGAAAATTGACAACAAGCACCTACACAGATGGAATTCTCAAACTACAAATGTTAACTATACAATCGTCTGAGAGAATGTTTAGCAATAAACATCTTTTTATTTCTTTTCTTTTTGGTACTGGGGTTTGAACCCAGGGCCTTTGCACTGTTTTAAATTTTACAGAGACAGGACCACCAAAGCAGGGCTCAAACTCGCAGTCCCCTGCCCCAGTCTCCCAAAGTGCTGGGATTACAGGGACACACAAGTCTGATAAAAATCAACTTTTCAGTAGGTATAACCACTATATTGCGAGTGGTTGGGTAGGAGAGAAAAGAGAAATCACTTTCTTATGTTGTTGGAATAGCTGAACTGTTCCTTCAGTGAATGGTAAAGGAAGTTGTGGAGAGCGCAGTATTAGCGGTCATGGTACAGTGTGTCCAGGGCTGGGGGTGACCTCAGAGGAGCAGCACCTGCTCGGCACAGACAAGGCCTGGGTGCAGACTGCTGCCCTGCATGACACAAACACACCCATGTGTGCGCATGAAAAGGTGTCTACCATACATGGGAGAATTTGTGAAGAAGCAAGTTGCTAAAGGATATGTACTGTGTAATCATATGACTACATAAGATAATTGCTGTGCAATCCAATTTAAATTTCTTTTTTTTTTAATTTTATTTATTTGTGTGTGTGTGTGTGTGTGTGTGTGTGGCCAGCTCAGCCCACCAGGGGGCGGGGCTGGCTGGCATGTGGTGCTGGGGGATTGAACCGTGGTCCCTGTGCTTCGCTTAGCTTGTTCTAGGTAGGTGCTTTAGACCACTGAGCCATCTCACCAGCCCCCAATTTAAATTTCATCCAAATGTTTTGAACTATTATCAAATAATCCAAGAGGCATAACAGAAAAATACTTCCTTCAAAAATTTCTATAATACTACAGTAACTTAGAACCTCCATGAGGGGGCTCAATTTCATTAAAGAAAAATGTGTTGGCCAGATGTGGTGGCACACGCCTGTCATCCCAGTACTGGGGAGGCTGAGGCAGGGGGTGGCAGCAAGTTCAAGGCCAGCCCAGACTAAAATTCAAGCCCAGCCTAAACTAAAAAATAAAAATGAAAATGAAAAAAAAAATGTATTCAAAGAAAGAAAATAAGTAATTAACAACATAGTCTTTCTCAGGGCAGCAATCCACAAAGTTTTCTTCTTTTTACTTCCTAGCTCTGTTTTTATCAACAAAACAGATATATGACCCCGTACCCTGGTGCAAGCCTATAATCCCAGTTACTCAGGAAGCTTCAGAAGGAAGATCTCAGGTTTCAGGCCAGCCTGCTCAATTTAGCAAGAGCTTGTCTCTGTATAAAAAGGGTGACAGTGTGGTTCATTGGTGCAGCAGCTCTGGATTCAATCTCCAGCACCACAAGAAAAGGGTAGCATAATTTTTAAATTTTATTTACTTATGTATTTTTGTCTTTTTGAAACAGGGTTTCCCTATGTGGTCCAGGCTGGCCTCAAACTCCAAGTGATCTTCCTGCCTCAGCCTCTTGAGTGCTGGGATTATAAGTGTCCACCACCATGCCTGATCAGGTGTCATGATTTTAATAAAAGGTAGACAGAACATTTTTATGAGGGTCTTGCTTATGTTTGTGTCAGGGTCCAGCATGGCCGACCCTGTCTGCTCATGTACAGTGAGCAGGCAGAAGCCACTCATGAGAGGGCCCCAGTGGCATCGTGAGGACCAGCTTCCCTTCTACTCATTTCTGGAGGCCCCCTCCACAGCACGACACTTGAAACCTCTCACTGAGATGCCTGTTCTGACCTCACCTCTCACTGACCCACAGATCGCTGTCCAGAACCCCCAGGAAGGCGTTTAAACTGATTTACATTTTAAAACATAAGTGTAAGCTAATTTCCAGCCTTCAGTGCCACATGTACGAAACCCATAACACGAGAAAGATGGAGGAGCAAGTAGCTGGAGAGAGGAACACACTGCAAAGTGTGTCCGCAGGACCCCAGGTGGGAAGCCCAGAGACCTCCTAGACGCTTTAAGGGCCTGAGCCCGCTCCCAGGCCCGTTTCTTCACAGGTGACCAGGGGTGAAGGCCACAGTGATTCCCAGAGTTCTCTGCGGCTGCAAAGTGGTCAAAGCTTTTATGACTGAGTGACCCAGGGGCACGAGATCGAGACGAAAGAGACCCTGCCCCAAAGAGATGTCTCTGGGCCCCCCAGCCCATCTAGGAGAAGCAGAGGAACTCGTGGAGGCAGTAGAATGCACTCAGTAACCACCTATAAAGCGTTTGAAAATCAGAATACAATCTGCATGGTCAAGAAAAGATTGCCACAACACATTGAGGCATTTAAAGAAAGCAGAGCCAAGAGTGCAATCCCAAGCCGGGCGTGGTGGCTCATGCCTATAATTCTAGCACTTGAGAGACTGAGGCAAGAGGCTCTTTGTGAGTGAGACCAGCCTGTACTGCAAAATGAACTCAAGGCCAGACTGAACTATATAGCAAGACCCTGACTCAAAAAGAAAAAAAAAAAAAAAAAAAAAAAAAAAATCACTCCCCAAAGCTGCACTACTCTTACAAGGCACAGTGGTTTATTTTACTTGCTCTGTACGTGGTAGTTTAGGGTTTTGCACAGGTTTCAGGAGTGTGACTGGCGTTACTAACCAGGTGCAGTATTCAGTTTCTTTAGTTTTTTGGTTTTTTTTTTTTTTTGGAACCGGGGATTGAACTCAGGATCTTGTGTTTGCCATAGTCTATTTGTCTTTCTGGAATTGAACCTACGGCTTTCCCACTGAGGTACATATCCATTTTTTTTTAATTTTGAGACAAAATCTGGCTAAGCCGCAGAGTTGCTCCGGCTGAGCTGGAACTTGTGATCCTGCCCCAGCTTGCTACAGTGCTGGGATTGAGCCATACACCATCACGCCAGGCTTCTGCATCAATTTAGAGAAAAAAATACCGCAGAGATTTTGGTTTGCTTTGTTCCTATCCCTGGCCAGGGTGACACCTCCTAGCAAATAACACCCTTGGGAAACACTTGTTAAAGAAAGGATCAACCCAAAGCCATATGAATTGGTTTTATTAAAAAGAAAAAGATGAGGCCAGAGAGATGGCTCAGTAGAAAAAGCATTTGCCTGGAAAACCAAGGTCCTGAGTTCAATCCCCAGTTCCGTCAAAAAAAAAAAAAAGAAAAGAAAAGAAATTGCAAAGCAAAGGCCACAGGCTACGAGGTGCAGCCGCTAGAGGGCGCTCCCGCTTCCAACTATCTAGCTGCGGAGCCTTCTCATATAACCAGCTCCGTGTTGCGTGGACCAGGACACGTCCAAACAGCCCGCTCGCGCGCCGGGGCTAGGGATCCGGCTGTGACGTGCACGTGCAGCCTGCCGCCCAGCACGCTGTCACATCCTGCCCTGGAGTAAGGAGAGGAGGGCAGAATCCGGGACACAGAGAGGTAGGCCCACCCTCTCCCCCCCATACAGGAGAAACCCAGGCTCAGGGTAGCAGACAAGGACGGGGAGCAGAAGTCACCTTCCTTTTGCTGTTGTGGTGCTGAAAGTCGAAGCGAGGGCCTCGCACTTGGTAGGCAAGTGCGCACGCCAGCCCTGACTGTTAGGTTTAGATGGGATGGGAATGCAGGCCGCCAACGACAGGATTCATATCCTTGCAGAAAAACGAGGCTGGAGTGGTGCCACACACCTCTACTTCCAGCATCCAAGCTGAGGCTGGCTGGAGGGTCTCTGAGTGTGAGGCCAGCTTGAGCGCCACAGGGAGACCCTGTCTCAAAACATAAAATGGTGCTGGGCACTATCTTGCACGCCTGTATTTATTCCCAGCACCTGGGAGGCTGAGGCAAAAGGATCATTGCGTGTTCAGGCCAGCCTGGGCTACATGGTAAGTTCAAGGCCAGCCTGAACTCATAGCCAGGCCTGGTGGCGCAAACAGGGCCTGGGTAAATTAGCAGTTTAGCGAGTCTCTGTCTCAAAAAAGAAAAGAAAATAACCTGTGGTTGTAGCTCAGTTTGAAGGCCCTGGGTTTAAGCCCTGCCCTGGAAGGAGACAAGCTGGGACCTAACTCAGGAAAGAGGGCCTAGTTAACTCAGGACCACCACCAAGAAAAAGCCGCCGAGTGAGTGGTAGAGCACAACTGTGGGCTCGGAGGAGGCCCGAAGCCATCCTGGAGTACATAGTAAGGGGCAGTGAGCCCCAGAACTCACCCTCTCTCTCTGAGCTCAGATACTCTAAGGACAGGCGCCTTGGACTTCCCTGACCCATGTCTGTTACACGCTGTTCTAACAGCCCAAGCTGAGGGAGCCTCTCCTGTTGGTTTCATCATCCTTCTGGGGTCAGCCTTGCCCTCCTCGGGTAATCCCCTCCGTCAAGCTCCAGCTAGTTCTTGCTACCCCAGCTTTCAGCAGCCTCAGTAGCCTGGGGCCCACTGCCTTGGTGTGGACTGTTTGGGCTGGACTAGGCAGGGCAAACCTGCCTGCCTTGGGCTTGGTGCTGGGCAGACTGCCCCACCCCACCTTTCGCCTCCTTTTCCTCCTGTGTAAAAGGCCAGCGGGGCTTGTGTGAAGCAGCACTGAGGACATTCCCATGGTTCCACTGGCCTATAGCCTCTCACACAGTTGCAGGTACTATCAGAGCTCTGTCAATTTTATTTTATTTTATCTTTTATTTTATTTTTAAAAAGGTCTTGATATGTATCTCAGGCTGGCCTTCAACTTGTGTTGATCCTCCTGCCTCAGTCTCCCACGTACTAGGATTACAGGTGTGCAACACTATGCCCAGAAATATCATTCCTTCCTTACTTGTGGTTCAAGGTATTCATAATGCCTTAGCTCATCATTAGCTAAGCAGAAAACACTAGAATAGAAGCTATTTGGGGATGAGAAAGAACATCTGAGGTTCAAGACTTTTGACTCTTCTCTGGTGCCCAAGACCCAAATTCACAGTCCAGAGCAAATACTAGGCCTAAACACCGGCATGTGCAAGTTCCAGAACCCTTTCCAAAGCAGGAAGAGTCCACTGTGGTCACACACATACACAAACACATACACACGCACACACTCAGACACATGTCCACACCAGTGTTTAGGCAGTATTTGCTCTGGATGCGCCACACACCTCGCCCTACTTTCCTGTGCTCCGCTTTGCACCCTTTCTACCTCCCCTGGTCTTGGGAGCTGACCTAAGGCTGCATCCCTGGGCTCCCTGTCCCTACCAGGCAGGAAATCCCAAGACCAGCAGCCAGTGGGTGAGTATGACTACCACAGCCCATAGGGCTGACTGCGACAGCCCTGGTGCTTGGCTTCTCTATCCAGACTGCTTTCTCCTGCTCCTCAGTAACCTCTCTATTCCTAGGAAGGAAGGGAGGGAGGGAGGAAAGAAAGGAAGGAAAGAAGGGGACAACAGGTAGACTCTCAAATGACTAGAAGATGAGACTTGAAAGAACTAAAAAGACCTAGGCGTGGTGGCACACACCTGTAATCCTAGCACTTGAGGCTGAGGCAGGAGGATTGTCATGAGTTCCAGGCCAGCCTGAATTGCAAAGCAAAACCCTGTCTCTAAAGAAAAAAAAAAAAAAAGAAAGAAAAAGAAGAAGAAGAAGACGACGACGACAATGACGACAAATTTGGCTTTTACTGCAAGGAATATCCAAGCTTTTGAAGTTACTAGAGGCAAAGCAGAACTGAGACTCATGGCGCCACTGCTAGAGAGAACAAATGGACTGAATGCTGGAATTAAGGCTTCGCATTCAGGTTTTCATCAGCCTTGGTGGGCCGAGGCAGAGGCACCATAGAGCTCGCTGGCCCTGCCCAGGACAGATAAGGACCAAGGAACCCCAGCCAAGACCACGAGTATGCCAGGCCTGCTAGGTGCTCTTGTGGTCATCCATGTGGCTGTCATGTCTTCACCACCTACCCATTTCCCCAAGGACCCAGGGCCCAGGGCCTGTCCTGAGGGAGAGCGTGCCAGATGCACAATGCATGAGTGCATAAGAGAACACCAGAATCCCCCAGTACTCTTCTTATAGTACACGTTTCCAGTACACAGTGATGATATCCATTGTGGGTATGGAATGTGAATTCTTACATACAACATGATACAAGTTTCAAAAGAGAATGGGAAACTAATCTCCATGAAGAACCCTTGTTCTCCACTGTGCCTGAACTAATGCTCAGGCAATAGGCTTATAGGACCTGAGCCATGAATGAGTGTCACAGACCTTGCTCCTGTATGTAAGGAAGTTATAGGCAGTGTAAAAATATGCCCTGGCCACAAGCATACTTAATACAACAGTAATAAATAATAGCTTTGAAACAGTCCTAGTTTAGGGAGCTCAAGAGTTTAAAAGGAGTTAAGGGGTAACATCCATTTTATTTTATATTTTTTCTGTATTTTTAGGGAAGGGTCTACAGGGTGTTCAGGGTCTCCCTACTAGATTGGATTTGTTGGACTCATAGTGATTCTCCTGTTTACAGCCTCCCAAGCACTGGGATACAGGCGACCTCCACCACGCCCAGTCTCAATTGCTATCTCAGCATGCCCCAGGGGCAGGGCCAGCACAGCAGGCCCAGGGATTGAACCTCTGCCCCCTGTGCCTGCTTGCAGCTCAGGTTGCCTTAAGGGCAGCTCTGTTAAGGCAGGTGGAACTAGGAATCCAACTGCGGTATCCTGCACCTGACTGTATTGCATGAGCAGGCACTTAAACAACTGAGCTAACCAGCAGCCCCCCCCCCATCCATTTTAATGGATGCTTTTTCTAGGACTGTGTCAAGCTATTGATTGTGACTTACCTTTTCCTAAGAGCCCCAATCTAAAAATTAAACATTTAGACAGTGCATTGTGTACCTGTTATATTTTCTCTGTAGCTTTTGTTACTTACAGCTTTTATGCAACCTAAGAACCCTTCATGCCTTCTCTCAAAATCACTTCCTTTTGAATAACTTGCTTCTGAATGTATAACTTTTTTTTTTTTTGGTGGAACCAGGGATTGAACTCAGGGCCTTGTGCTTGCCAGGGAAGCGCTTATTCTACTGAACTATCTCACCAGCCCCTGAATGTGTAAGTACTTAACTTCATTATGCACTGTATTATTTGTATCAAGCACTGACTGACCCTTAAGATGTTGAAGACATTACTGTAGTCCTAATACTAAACATTTAAATGCAAATACTTTTATGCCCAGCCTTTGTAGAGCCATTGGAGGTTGGAAAAGGATATATATATATATATTGAGAAATAAATATGAATGAGATGGTTTCACAGCTGATTAATAGGACAGTTTTGATAGTCAATACACTGTACATTGTTATCTTCTTAGTGGTTATCCATAGTACAAGAAGCAGACAGGATATTCTGTCCAAACACTGTTAGTACACCTCTTTCTTCTCATTGAGTTAAGCGAAAGTAGCTGTAAATTTATTCTAACTATTTTGTATATATAAATACAAAATGGGGGCTGGGGAGATGGCTCAGTGGAATAAGTGCTTCCCTGGCAAGCACAAGGACCTGAGTTCAATCCCCAGTTCTGCAAAAAAAAAAAAAAAAAAAAAAAAAGGTTCACTTTCTGGGGCTGGGGAGATGGCTCAGTGGAATAAGCACTTCCCTGGCAAGCGCAAGGGCCTGAGTTCAATCCCCGGTTCCGAAAAAAAAAAAAAAAATCTTTCCTTTGTATCTTTTTGTTTAATTTTAATTTTAATTTTTTTTGTCCTGTCAGAGGTGAATATTCTATTGGCATCTAAATACTATAGGTGTTTGAATTCAACTAAACAATCTAACACTGTCTAACAGTCTATAATATTAGTGGGTTATCCTCAGAAGTTATTGATTTGAGCCTTTTACAGCTCATCGTATTAAAAAATATGGAACGCTTCACGAATTTGCGTGTCATCCTTGCGCAGGGGCCATGCTAATCTTCTCTGTATCGTTTCAATTTTAGTATATGTGCTGCCGAAACAAGCACTGGAAAAGGTTTTAAATATAAATCAATGGACCTAGTCCTAAGAGCTTAGATGTGAATAAGAGTGACTACTTCCCCTTTATTTTCCAATGAGTTAAAGTATTACACCAGAGGACAGTCCCTTAGAAGTCTGAAATTCTGCTGCTGCACAATCCTATCTTCTTTATTCAAGAAATCTGACATTGCCTTTAGAGTCCATTCCTGAAACCAACTTCTTGGGGCACTAGCAAACCATTGAGGCAAAAGAGGATAAAGTTCCAGACGTGTTGGGGGGTGGGTAGCAGCAGTTGGGAAGCCTGACAGTCCAGTAGCTTCTTGACCACACCGGGGGACACCAAGGTACCTGAATCCTGGAAGCAGGATGACTCTCAGTGCCCAGAAATCCAGGGCCCCTTTTTGCACCAACATGGAGGACCACAGGGCACGGCTAGTGGGGTACTGGGATAATCTATGGCAACACACACACATTCCAGCCCAGGGCTGGGTTCCTAGGCTACCTCAGCCCCTCCCTCACCAGAGGCCCTTCCCAACTCAGCCTCCAGCTCCTCCCCAGCCAATTACTCAGAGGCTGTCTCCTGCACTTATGGCTGCTTCACTACATGAACATGATCTGTGTTTTGTTTTGTTTTGGCTTTGTTTTTGTGACAGTCTCAGCTTCTGAAATGCTGGAGTTACAGATGTGCTTCACCTCGCCCAGCCAGCACAACTGAGGGCATCATAGGCCACTGGTGATCAATTTCACCATCACCCCACCCCCTTCTCTCTCCAGAGATTGGAGGCTGGAGGTTGGACATCCCAACCACTAAGTGTACCTTGGCCCTGCAGGTGACTGGCTCCTGTCCCAAAGCCATCTAAAGACTACTGTCCCAGCCATCTGTCCTCTCATTAACACACAAAAAGAGACTCTAAAAGGGAAGATTCCCAGTGGTAAAGACTCCATGGGCTCAAAGATTTTGAGTAGTTTAATGGCTCCAAACACAATCTACAAACATCTTTGATGCACCCAAGACCAGATTCTTGGGGACCCACTCTTGGTACCTTTTTTTTTTTTTTTTTTTGAACTGGGGATTGAACTCAGGCCTCTGCGCTTGCCAGGCAAGTGCTTATTCCACTGAGCCAGCTCCCCAGCCCCCCCACTCTTGGTACTTTGTTTCCACAGTTTTCCAGCAGAGCAAAACTGTTGAGATGAACACTGAATTCCCAGGCTGGGTTCAAATCTTCCACCTTCCTGCCTCACCTTCCTGAGTGTTAACATTACAGGTATTTGCCTCCACACCCAGCCTCTGTATTTTATTATTTTATTTATTTTATGTTTTGACCCCTAGAAGTACTGGAATCATGATAAATGAAATCAAAATAGGTTTTTTAAAGCCTCCTTGAGCAGGCAGGAACAACATGGTTTGCAGCTGTGGCTGTAGAGCCTGAGAGATTACAGACTGACAGACAGATGACTTCTAAAGTGTGGGGCCAGTGAGTCAGCAAGAGGACCTTGCCCTGTAGGATCGGAACTGGAAACACAGATTGGGCAGATTGGTCTTTGTTATGGTTTGTGTCTACTAATTATCCCTACAAAGCCTTATGCAGTCATTGGGTGGGCTTCTAGAGTTTGTGATTAATTCATGATCCAATGCTGGGATCATGGGTGTGAGTGCTACACCTGCCCTGGGGCAATAGCCTCAATACAAGGGAGAGAGGCTTGCTCCGTGTCTCTGCCTCTGCTGCCTCAGCTGCTGCTCCTCCCTTTGCTCTCTGCTGCTGTGAACTGCTGCTCTCTGCCATGTGGCACTCTGCCTTGAAGCCACCCGAGTATGGGCCAAAACCTCCACAAACTGTGAGCTAAATAAACCTTTCCTTCCTTAAATTTGGGTGTCAGGTATTTTTGTCCCAGCAAGGAGAGAAAATTAACTAAGAACACTTGGGTCTTCCCAGTGATAAGTGTGTCTTTGTTATGCTAATAAGATGGTTACTCATGGGGGCTCAGATAGTTTGGGAAGGAGCTGGGTCAATAGAAAGACCAAGACAAGTGGGGTGATGTGGCACATGCTTGTAATCCAGCACTCTGGAAGCCTGAGACTAAAGGGTCACAAAATTTGTGCCCAGCAAGACCCTGTCTCAAAAAAGCCCAGAGATATGTAGCTCAGTGGTAGAGCACCCAGTACCCAATACAAGCAGAAAGACAACACACACACACACACACACACAACACACACACACACACACACACAGAGTCATAAAAAGTTACTGCTCAGTCTTTAGAGATCTTTAAATCTACCCCTTTTCTGACAGATACGACATCTAATGGAGCCACTTCTCAGTAACATCAGGCCTGCAACCCACACCCTCATCATACTGTAGCCCATCTTCTAGGTGGCAGCTGGCTTGAAAAGTGTTATCCTTGGGAAGGAGTGGCTATCTTTGTGTGAAGTGCAGTCTTCTCATGGGCTTCCAAGGGATCCTCAGTCTGCTCTGCCCCTAGCCCTCTGCTTCTGTTTGTTTTGGTTTTTGTTGTTGTTTTGAGATGTCTCCATATGCAGTTCAGATTAGCCTTGGAGTCACTACGGAGCCCAGGCTGGCCTCAGCCTTGAGTTGATCCTTCTGTCTCACCCTCCTGCCTGCTGGGATTGCAAGCATGTGCTGCCATAGGCTGCTCTCCTGCCCATTTTATTTATACATCTACTTAGTGATTTCTTTTGAGACAGCTATGTAACCCAAGCTGGGCTGGACGTGCCGCACTACTTCCCCGAAGGACGGACCACTTGGTGATTCTTGTCCTGTCTTGGATATTTAACAGTTGTGTTCTTTCCCAAACCTGTGCCTCCCTGGACTTCGGTTATCTGCTGTTTTTATATCTGTTAATAAAATGGGGTGAATAACCTATTTATTTATTTGCCAGAGCAAAATTCTGATAATTCCATCATTTTCCTGGACCTTGTAATGAGTTAACTCACGTTTTAGATTATAAATGTAAATCTTATGCTTTCTATTGTAAATGTATACTCACCACTGTTCTAAGTTGTTTAGTAAATAGTGGCTGTTACTTGCTGTTTGCTACATAAAATTCCTACCTAACCAATCCCTGTAAACAAAGTTAGATTGCAGAGATGGCTTCATAAGGAAACTGAATGGGATTTAACTTCTTGTAACCTTGGGCTATGCAAGATTGCCTGCAGGTACTTACTCAGGTGCAAGATAACCAGAAACTAAAACAAAGCCCCAGGAAATTTAGTTTGGGTAGTGGTCACAATGACCCTGAAAGCATTGTTTTGTGTGAATGAATTTGTTTACCAAACAAATGTGGTTTCATGTTTTAAAAGCCCCCTGCTTCCTGGGCTAGCTGCCTTTCGGTCCTCTCCTGCATGAGAGCAGACTGGGGGCCCTGAGCTCAGTAATAAATGGCTTTCCAAATTCCAATCTGGCTGATCTGGTTCCTATTCTGAGTGACCCACAACAGACCTGGGCGAGCCCTAGTAGGGAAGAAGGGTCTGAGAGTTTTAGAATTGTTTTCACACACTCCACTCACAGAGCAGTGCTATCCAACGTAAATATTGTGTTGTGCTGGTGATTAAACCTAGGCCCATGCTAAGCAAGCACTCTACCATTGAGCTTTATTTCTAGCCGAAAATATATCTGTAATCTTAGTACTCTAGAAGGCCAAGGCAGGAGGACTGCAAGTTCCAGCTTAGGGTAAGCCCCAAAATAAAAAATAAAAAAACGCTGGGCAAGTAACTCAGGGTGAAGGCCCTGACTTCCATCACTGGTCCCTTAATCGCTTCTCATCACTACCACCACCAAAAAAATATTCCCAGTGGGCTGGGGATATAGCTCAGTGTGAGATTATCTGCCTAGTATGTGCCAGGCCCTGGGTCCTCTCCCTGGCACCAAAAATAAAAAAACTACTTTTGAAAGCTCTTTTTCTTTTTCTTTTTTTTTTTTTTTTCTTTTTTGGCAGAACTGGGGATTGAACTCAAGCCCTGGCACTTGCCAGGCAAGCACTTATTCTACTGAGCTATCTCCCCGGCCCTGAAAGTTCTTTCAACAATCTGACTCTACAAACTGGGGAAATAGTTCAGCAGTCTAAGCACCTGCCTGGCAAGCACAAGGACCTGGGTCCAATCCCTGATACCATATGCCCTGCCCAAAACAGGGCTTGGTAGCACACCTGTAATGCCGTGCTGGGGAGGCGAGGACAGGAGATTCACTAGGAGTCTGAACTGCCTAGTGAGATCCTATGTCAAATAAAGTTTTTTAAAAAACTGACCCTAATTTTTATTTTTTTTTCTCCTCTCCCATTGAAAAAATGTGGTCACCTGCTGTAAACTTTCCTAACCATCGGTGTCCTCGTGCTGTCCTCGCAGTCCCTTTCCCCCAGACCTGTGGAGGACTGTCACTCACTCAGGCACCCTGCACGCACCAGCGCAGGACCGACTCAGGGGCGCTGGGACCCCGACCAGCACCGCGCAGCCTCCCCGCTCCTCGGCGCTCTGGCCGCCGGGGAGCCGGCAGGACCCCTTAACCCGCCTCCGAGGTCAGGATCAACACTCTTGGGCAGTTTCTGCATCGCTGGCCACGTCGTCGGAGGGGAAGAACACAACTCCTCACGCGAGTACCTAATGCACAGAACTGGGGGGCCTGGGCGTCTCCTCGGCTGGGCATCCCGACGTGGAAACCGGGTCTTTCCAGGGCTGAGAGCCCCGCCGGAGGGGGCTCACCTCAGGCGGACCAGCAGCCCCGCCAGCGCCTGGTCGCGCGCGTGGACGGCCAGGCCAGCGAGCTCGGAGCGGGTCCCGCGTGCGGAGCCGCTCGCACGGGAGGGGCGGGGCCGGGGCGGGCTCCGCGGGGGCCGAGCCTCGGGGGGCGGCGCGGCGCGTAGGGCACGTCCCCGCGCGGGCGGAAGGGGCGGGGCTAGCGGGAGGCGCGGGCAGCGGGCGTCCGAACATGTCTGGGGGCAGCAGCTGCAGTCAGACCCCGAGCCGGGCCATCCCTGCCACCCGCCGTGTGGTGCTCGGCGACGGCGTGCAGCTGCCGCCCGGGGACTACAGCACGACGCCCGGCGGCACGCTCTTCAGCACCACCCCAGGAGGTAGGCGTGGGTCCGGTGCGCCGCGGCTGGGAAGAGCGGCCGGGAGGCGTGCCGAGGCTTTGAGGGGCGCGGGTGACCGCTCGGTTGCTTGCCTGCCGGGTGCGCGGTCGGGAGCCCGGGCTGCACACCGCTCGGTGAGGTACCGCGACGTGGTCCCGCGCACACAGAGCGCGCCGAGCTGGGCAGGATGGGGTCGGGTGGCCCACGCGTCCAGGGCAGGCCAGGCCAGGCCTGGGGTTTTGCCTTCCGCCAGCTGTCTCCGTGGCAGAAGGTGCCCCTTGCCGGGGTCCTTTCAGGGACCCCTGGTTTTGTAAGGGAGGGAACCTGGGAACTGAGCTGCTGCTCCGGCCGCGCGCCACGAGGTTAGTGGTGTGTGCCGCGTTTACGCGCGTGAGGTCCTCGCGGAGGGGCTGTGTGGCAAATCGCGTCCCTCTGTCCGCTGTGGTGGCGCCGGCTGGCCCCTCTGGCGTGGCTGAGGAAGAGGAAGCCCAGCCGGCGCGAGTGGGGGAGAGGCGCCCGTGTGCATGATGAAATCCTCGCGGCGCGCCGCCCCCTCCAGCCTTCGCTGCCCCACCCCGCGGCCCGGCCCCCTAGGCGCACGGCTGTCGGGGAGCTCAGAGATTCTCGTAAGCGCGTGCCTCGTCTGCACAACGCCCGGCCCCAAAACTTGAGCACGTGGCGGTTTTATTTTGTCACACTGCTTTCCCAGACTGAAAGAGAAGTGCCAGCTGGGTGCTTTTATTAGAAATGACCCAAGGAAAAGTTTCCAGGGACCTGTCTTGCCAACCATTATTTGATTTCTTTTCCTCTTGCTCGGCCTTTCATAGCCCATGTTGTTCTCTTTGTCTCCGTTGATGTATTTACTGGAAGCTTTTCTGACAATTCTGTCGTTTTTCAAGTGGAGCTGTAGAGCAGCTATTGAAGTTGGGCAGGGAGGTGACCCTAAAAGGCTCAGGTAGTTCCCACCCTTTGGCCCCTTTGTTATTGGGAGCAGGATTGTGTCGAATGTGTAGCCATCACCAGGCTACCAGTGTAGGCAGCTCCGTATAGATGCTCGCTCGATAAGGCCTGGGAGGTGGGGAACCTAGCAGCCCACAGCAAACCCCCTTCCTTTCGAAGGTGTTTGGTGGGTTAGGGAGATGAGGCGTCTTTGGCAGAGCTAGGAGCTCAATTCCAGCCTATGTTGAATGTTTCTTAGTACAAGCGCGGCACCATACATAGCCACAGGCAACCCAGCTGCTCCTGCCCAGATCTGGTCCACCCCAGCTCCCCAAGATGGGGACTCCTCCAGAGCCCACTGGCCCCACTTTTGCCAGGGCAGGGAGCTGACCTGTTGAGAAATGGGCATACCTGACACACTTTGCAAATGTCCTGAGTCCTGGAGTCTAGAGTTAGTCTGGGAATTACCTGGGGACCCCATTTAAAATTCTTGCATTTCTAACCACACTCAGTAATATAACTTTCCTTGCCTTTCCAGATCTCTGGCATCTGGTGAAAAGTAATGATTGTGCAGAGAATAGTGGTACACACCTATAATACCAGCACTCTGGGGAGGCTGAGTCAGGAGGATAGCAACTTTGAGTCCCAGCCTGGACAACTTAGCCATGTAGCAAGACTATCTCAGAATAAAAATAATAAAGGGGTCGGGAAGATAGCTCAGAATAAGCGCTTGCCTGGCAAGTGCAAGGGCCTGATTTCAATCCCCGGTTCTGCCAAAAGAAAAAAAAAAGAAAAAGAAAAGATGCAATAAGAAATAAATAAAAAAGGGCTGAGGATATGGCTCAGTGCAGAGACCCTGGGTTCAATACCCAGTACTACCAAAACAAACAAAAAATGTGATGATTGTATCTGGGTAAACTTAATTCTTGAAGTTGGATTTGGTGTCCAGAGTCTGGTGAGCCAAGGTTTTGACAGAATGGCTACCTGGCTTGCTTCCAGGAGCTGTCAGCTCTTCTGGAAGAGCTTTTGGAGTAAGTCACTCCAGCTGGCAGTGTCAGAGCCCTCCCTCTTCCTTCCACATCCGGTTAACTCCTCATGGTCATTAACCCCTTGCAGGCTGAACCACTGACCAGAGAAAATAAGAGAAATTTGCTAAAAGGAATTTTTTTGTTTTAAGACAGGGTCTCACTGTGTAATTCAAGCTGGCCTCAAAGACGGTGACTTTACTGTCTCAGTCTTTCCAGTGCTGGGATTACAGGAGTGCACCGCCAAAGCCTGGCCCAAAGGGAATGTGTGTGAATATTGGCTTTGGGGGGAGGAGGGGTTCTTGAAAATCTCTGGCAAAACCTTTGAGTGGTCAGCACCCTTTTTCCCCTCCCTCGGACCGTCTGCATGTTCCCAGCTTCCAGACCCTGCACTGCTTCTGGAATTACAGGGTTATTTGTGCAGATAGGGCTGCTGGTGTTAATGGCACCTTGTTTGCCTCGGAAAGCAGAGGTCTGTGCTGGAAGCTCACCCCAGCAGCTGACCAGTCTCCTCCTGTAAGCAGCAGGGCAGGTGGAGGTGTGCTGGGCCCTGAGGCCTTGGCCACATGGCAGAGAGAAGTTAGTGTTGAGGACAGTTTAGAAAGACTGGAAGAAAAGGCAAGTGGAAATCAAATGTTCCCTCTTCTGACCCAAGCTTCCTTTCGGTGTTTGGAGCATATGTACTGCTGTGTCCCTCATTGAAGACCTCTGAGAGGATGGGGCTATGCCTAAAATAGATGCCTTGAAGTGATGCCAAGCCTTGTTTTTTTTTTTTTTTTTTTTTTTTTTTTTTTGTTTGGTGCTGAGAATCGAACCCAGGACCTTTCCACTGAACTGTGTCTCCAGCCCACTTCACTTTGTAGTTTCAGACAGGGTCTCACTAAATCAATATGCCCAGGTTGGGCTTAAACTTCTGACCCTCCTGCCTCAGACTCCCAGAGTTCTGGGATTATAAGTAGATGTGCAATCTAGACTTGGAATATAGTGTGACTTCTACAGTTGGGTTTGACACTTAGGAAGATGAAGCTGGAAGAAGGAATTTCTTTGCTGAAAGGAATTTTTTTGCCTTGAGACAGGGTCTCACTGTGTAATTCAGGCTGGCCTCAAACACAGTGACTTTACTGTCTCAGCTTCCCAAGTGCTGGGATTGCAGTGGCTCAGTGGTAGAGCACTCATCTAGAAGGGTTCGTTGCACAGCACTGTCAGGGGAACAAAAAGTGCAGCGCACCATGCACGTGCCTCCTGATCCCATCACCTTCAAGGCTGGAGCAGTAGTCCAGGCTGGACTTGAACTTGTTAACTTGCCTGGGCTAGTCTTAAACTGACATCCCTACTGCCTGAGCCTCCTTAGTGCTGAGAAGACAGGCCTGGGCCACCCAGCACATACCTAGCACTGTTTGCTAATTAAGGGAGAACTCTTCCCTGGCTGTATGGACTCTGGGTAAGAAGTTACAGTCTAATGATGCGAGTACATCAGGTAGATTGTAACAGCCTTTTGAGGTTTGATTTTTTTTTCCCTTGTAATAGCAAAAAGGTCACCCATTACCAAATTTGGTAAAATATATATATCATTGCTGTGTCCATGAACCAGGCATGATAGAATGATAGACCTCAAATCCAAGGCTGAAGCAGGAGGATCACCAAGTCACCAAGAGTTGGAGACCAGCCTGGACTATATCGTGAGTTCAAGGCCAGCGTGAGCTATATAGCTCTATCCTGTCTCAAAAACAAAAAACAGTGATATCATGTCCATTTACTGATGCAAAGTGAAGCAGTTTCTCCTATGGACCTATTTCTGATATGCTAGAAAATGAGTTTAGGAAGGAATAGCAATATTGAAAAAAGGATTGCTTCTGAAAACAAAAGTTCTTACAGATAAATGTTCATTTGTATGTGTGTATTCTTGAGTATTCAAACAAACAGATGAAAACCTGTTGCTTCATGGTCTGACCCACAGGCTACTGTTGTTTCCTGCTATGATTCATAGTGTGGAGTTTGTTTGTTTACATGAAATTCTTTCAGAGTGGTCTTACTGGTCTTGGTATCCCTTAGATCTGAACTCAGAAGGTAAAGATTTGAGCCAGGCCAAGTGTGGTGTTGCAGGTCCATAATCCCAGCACCAGGAAGGTGAGGCAGGAGGATCACAAACTGTAGTCCCACCTGGGCACTTTATCAAGACTTTGCCTTGGCCAGGAGGATAGCTCAGTGGCTTAAGCAGCTGCCTAGCAAGCACAAGGTCCTGAGTTCAATCCCCAGTACAAAAAAAAAACCAAACCTTGTCTCAAAAAATAAAGGGGTTGAGGATATAGCTCAGTAGTGGAGCATCCCTGGGTTTGATTCTCAATACAAAGAAAAAAGAAAAAGGAAAAGTAGGTGGAGAGTTGAGATGTAGCTCAGTGGTTGAGCACTTAACCACCTTAAGCAAGGCCCTGGTTCTGTCCACAGCAACACACACACACACACACACATACACTGCACATGTACACATGCACGATGCATGGAAGAGACGCAGAGTTGGGAAGAACGCTGGAGTGGAATGAAAGCATCCCCATTTTTAACCTCAACAAGATAACCTCATTTCTTTTCCATCAGGCCTGGCCCCCCTGGGTTTGGTTTAATAATGTTTATACTGTTACATGGCATGGTGGTTTATCTCAGCATGCTGTCAGTTTCATCCCCATCTGTAACTTCCCAGTTGTTTCAGTTGCGTGTATTTTCTTCCCCATTGAGCAGGGAGCAAGAGGGACTTCTGTACAAATCAGGAAGGAGCTGGGTCCCCCCCATGCTCCTTATTTGCCTCAGCAAGAATAACTTCTGCCCCAGCACTTGGGTGCTCCACAGTGGGCAGCAACACACTTTGTGACCCAGTGGCTGTCACCATAAAAGCTCTGTAAGAGAGCCAAGCCTAAGGCCAGGGTTTCCTGGGTGCCCCAGGCTGCCCCACTTGGTGACAGTGGTTGAGCCATGTTAGCTTTTGTTATATAATTAGCTATCTCAAAACTCAGTAATTTAAAGAACAGTAGTTTGTTACTTCTGTGTTGGATATTTTTTGGTTTTTGAGACAGGGTCTGCTGTGTAGCCCAAGTTGACCTCAAATTTATAGCAATCCTCCTGCCTCAGCTTCCTGCATGGTAAGATTATAGGCATGTGCCACCACACCCTGCCCTCTTTGAGCATTTTTTTACTCATCTTGCTTGAACTGACTCACGCAGCCACATAGAGTCTGCATCTGAACTGACCAGGGTTAGAAGGTCCAGTGCAGCCTTTCCCACATACCTGAAACATTCCTGGGGCAGTGGAAAGCCTGGAGCTCTGTCTGTTTTCTGGGGCTGAGAACATCTAGTCTACCCTGAGGATCCTTAAAGACAGTGTCCAGGGAGGGCCACTTCGGACCTGAGTGCTGATGTATCAGCAGACGGAATTTGCTGCCCCACCACCCCTATGTCCCAACCGGCACTAGACATGGCAGGACCAGCAGTCCAGAAGCAGGTTAGTGCACAGATCCTAGAGGCTGTGGTCAGGTCAGAGCTTGGTTTGAAAGCACAGTGGGCAGGTGAAGCACCAGGCCACCTCCCATGTCTGTTTTTTTTTCTTTTTTTTTTTTTTTTTTTTTTTTTTTTGAGACAGGGTTTCACTGTTTAGTCCAAGCTGACCTCAGATTTGTGGTGATCCTCTTGCCTCAGCCTCCTGAATGCTGGGATTATAGATGTGTGTAACACTATGCCCTGCTTTTTGTTTTTTAAATTCTGAGAGGATTTTACTAAGTTAACAAGTTGCCCAGGCTAGACTTGAGCTTGCACCTCCCAAAGTATTAGTATTATAGATATGCATTACCTTGCTCAACTACAAATTTTGTTTTCCTCCTGTTCTGGCAGAAGGGTGAGCTCCAAGTGGGGTTGTTTTTTTCTGGGCCCTTCGCCTTGCAGATAGCCATCTTCTTATCTTCACATAGTCCTCCCTCTGGGTCTGTGTCCAAATTTCTTTTTCTGAGGACACCAGTGACACTGCATTAGGGCCCACCCTAATGGCCTCATTTTAAACCAGTCCCTCAAAAGTCCTATCTCACTCCAAACTATGGGGGAAGGTTCCAAAATGACTTTTTGGAGATACAGTTTGGTCCAAAGGAAGGCCACTTTCCTCTGGGCTTCCTCTTGGTAATGGACCCAAGGGGCATGTTCACTGTGCTCTACCCGGAGCTCTCTGAGGCTGAAGCAAGAGGGTGATGCACCCCAGGCCTCCTGTCATTTCCTTTTTGCAGTGCTGGTGATTAAATCAGGCCTTGTGCAGGTGGAGCAAGTGCCACGCCACACTGCACTGCTGCACCACACTGCACTGCCACAGAGCTCCATCCAGAGCCATTCATTTTCAGACCAGCTGGCCTGTTCTGTCAGGGAAGTGAATGGGGGAGCCCCTTTGCACTGATGGCACACCCCATTTGTTCTCAGTCATGTGAGATTCTGATGCCCCTGAAACAGCCAGGGAGGGAGTTCTGTTTGCAAAGCTTGGACAGCCAGAGGCAGGGGCTGTGCCCCGAGGGAAAGCAGAGCCTGCTGTCCTTCCTGCCGCCCCTTCCTGTGCTGCTGGCCCATGGAGGGAGGAGGAGGACCTGCTCTCTAGGGTACAGTGGGAATGCAGGGGAGGATTTGGCTCATTCCTTCCTCCATCCCAAAGTGAAATGTTCTCTCTCTTTCGCCCTGGAATAGGAACAGCAGTTCTAGGAAAGCGTCCCTGTGCTCCCGCCAAGCTTAGATCCTTGTCCAGGGACAGAGCGCTTGAGCCGGGCGTCCAGTGGAAAGCAAGCTTGGCTCCTTCCCAGCCCTGGCCAGATCAGGCTTGGGGAGCATGGGTGGATGGACGGGAAGTGAAGGCGGAACAGGAACGTCCTGTCCTGACACGCTGGCGCGGAACTCCAGGTAGCCAGGCACAGTGGTACATGCCTATAATCCCAGCTGCTCCAAAGGCTGAAGGAGGAAGGTTGCCAGTGCAAGCCCAGGCTGAACAGAAGTTTTTTGCTTTCTTTTGTGGTACTGGAGATTGAAACTAGGGCCCAGCCCATTTTTTAATTTTATACAAGATCTCATGAAGTTGGGCTGGCGAGATAGCCCAGTGGTCTAAAGCGCCTGTTTAGGCAAGCTTAGGCAGGTGCAGGGGACTGTGGTTCAATCCCTGTACCACATGCCACACCAGCCCTGCCCTCAGGGTCAACTGAGTCTGCCAAAAAAAAAAAAAAAAAAAAGATCTCATGAAATTGTTGGGCTGCCTAGTTATTAAACTTGCTATCTGCCTGCCTCAACCTCCCAAGTGCTAGGATTACAAATGTGTACCACTGTACCTGGCTCATACTTAATTCCAAATACAAAGAATCTATTTTGTGTATGTGTGGTATTATGGATCAAAACCAGGGCCTTGTGCATATTAGTAAGTACCCTACTAGTTAGCTATACTCCTAGCCTTCAAAACAGTCTTGACATTTGTTATTTACTTTTTACAATATTGCTTAGAAGTGTGTACTCCTCTCCCTTCCCTCTTATCTCTCCTTCAGTTCTTTCAGGGCTTTCACACTGAGCTGTGGTACAACTCTGGCCCTTTTTTAAAATTGTGGGCTTTTTGTTTGAGACAGGGTCTCTGTGTAGTTCAGGGTGGGCTTAAACTCACTATGTAGTTTAGCCTGGCCTTGAACTTGCAGAGATCTTCCTGCCTCAGCCTCTCAGGCACCAGGGTTACAGATCTGTGCCGCCATGTTCAGCATAGAATTTATTCTTCCTTTTGTAATGGAGGATAAAGCTATATGACTTGGAGTAGAGGGACTGGAATGCGGTGATGCTGGACTGAGCTCAGAACTTGTGCCTCAAGTCTCATGTTGTTTTCACATTAAGCACCTGCCAATACAACTGTAAAAATAGAAAGAGCATGGCTGGTGCTTTAAAAATAGCAAGGGAGGATTCTAGTACGAGACTCTTGTTTCACCGGTGAGAAAACCAGACCCACCAGCAGCAAAGGTAGACCTTTCAGAGCTACAGACAGCCTGCTGCTGTGTATAGGTTGGCCATCACTGCCCTAAGGAATGGAATGAGGATTTTTTTTTTTTTTTTTTGCTCCTCGAATGCCTTCAGGGCACTTTTGGCTGGCTGGAGGGTTGTGGGGATCGAACTAGAACAAGCTGAGGCTGAGAGCTTTGTGGAAGCAGCCACTTAAAGAACTGAGCTAGAGCCAGGCCCCCTGCCCTAAGGAATGTACATGTTGCTGTAGGCAACCTGTCATCAGTACAAAGCGTGCCCAGAGAAAAAATACTCTCCTATATTTGATGTACATCTGAGTTTGAAGTCCCAAAGGACACACTGGCCATACAACACACCCACATTCAAGTTTACAATGGTTCTTAGATTTGCTTAGCCTAGATAGAGCAGGCTTAGTATCCCTCTCCTAAGTCTGTTGCCTGGGGGTTTTGTTCTGGATTTTGGTTTGGGTTTGGGTTTTTTAAAACAGGATCTCACTGTGTAGCCCAGGCCTCAGACTTGTGGCAGGGTTCCTGCCTCAGCCCGCCAAGTGTGCCACCTCATTTGGCCTTCCCCCCCCCCCTTTTCCTTTTTATTTTTCTGATACTGGCCATTGAACCCAGGGCCTTTTGCACTGAACTATATCCCCGTCCCTTTTTTATTTTGAGATAAGGTCTTCCTAAGTTGCCCAGGCTGGGCTTGAATTTGTGATCCTCTTCATCTCCAGAAGTTTCTGCTCTCTCTCTTGCCCCAGCTCTATGACTGGTTCCCTGTGTGAGTGGGATTGAATACATGTGTGATGTGCCCACCTCCAGCAGTGTGGACAGCTGGCTTGTATCGGCTGCTGTCCTGATCCGCACCATGACCTGCAGGGTGAGCACATCCTGCTTTTACGGCCTCCTGCAGCTGAACACGCGAATGCGCTCGCTTCCCTGGAGCTGACAGTGTCAGCAGATAGGAAGGTTGGGGTTCTGAGGACTTGTTTAGAAATACAAGAGGGCTGGCCATTTAGCCTAGCAGATTAAAGGGCCTGCAAGCAGGTGCAGGGGCCGGGGATTCGATCCCCAGATCTGCCATGCTGGCCCCACACCAGGGGCGTGCTGAGACGGCAATTGAGACTGGTCGTGGTGCTGTGTACCTTTAATCCCAGCTCTTGGGAGGCTGTAAACAGGCAGATCACTATGAGTCCGATCTAGTAGTGAGACCCTGAACACCCTGTAGACCCTTCCCTAAAATGCAAAATAAATAAATTAATAATAATAAATAGTACAGCTGGGTCAATCTGAGCATGGTGGTGCACACCTGTAATCCAGCACCTGTGGCTGAGGTAGAGGGTTGCCCAGAGTTTAAAGTCAGGCTGCACTACAGAGTACATAGTAAGACCTTGTCTCAAACCAAACAACAATAAAAATCAATAGGCTCAGCTATTTACAGATAGTTCAGGACTGAAGCCCGGATCTAAAAGGGACTGAAGCCCAGTGACACAAGTGAGTCTGAGGCTTAGGGTGGGACATTATGAACGCAGTCTGCATGAATGCAAGACTCTGGGTCCCCTCCAGTGTAAGGCATCCTCAGTGCACTGTTTTACTGATCTCCGTCCTTTGGGCTGTGCAGGATTAGTTTGAGTGTCTGTTTCTCTGGATCAGTGATAACCAGAAGCAAAAAATGGAGCCTAGAGTCTCTGCCCTGCACCCACAGACAGTTAAGTACCTTCAGACATTTTTTTCTTTTTATTTTTTCTTTCATTTATTATTATTTATTTTCTTCTATTTCTTATTGTTTGTGTATCTGGCACATGGTTTCACTATGCAGCTCTGACTCATAGTGATCCTCCTGTTTTCAGCCTCCCCAGCACTGGGATTATAGGAGTGCACCACCATGCTCATACTCGTTCACGGCTCAGTGTGCCTGGAGGCAGGGCCAGCATGGCATACAGGGCCAGCGTGGCATGCGGGGCTAGGGATCAGTCCCTGGTCCCTGCGCTTGCCAAAGCTGGTGCTTAGTTCACTGAGCTATCTCATCGGCCCCTATTTTTTTTCTTTTTGAGAGGGGCTGGTGATAGTCTAGTTGCACTGCACCTGCCTGGCAAGTGTAGGGTCCTGAGTTCAATTCCTGGTACCAAAAAAAAAAAAAAAAAGTGTTTTTAAGAAAGGGTTTCACTTTATAGACAGCTTTGAATTGGCTCTGTAGCCCAGGCTGGCCCCAGACTCAGAGCAGCCCTCCTGTCTCAGCCTCTGAAATGCTAGGATTACCTGCAGGCACCACCATACCTAGCTCATGTGCACAATATCTATGACTTTTCTTCTTGGTTATGAGACATAACAGTATATAATATAATATAACATATTTCAGGATGGTCTTGAACTTAGGAGGTTGCCCCGCTGATAATGTCAGTTTTTGTTTTGTGATGCTGAATATCTAAATCAGGGCCTTGTACCAATCAGGAAGTACTGTATGATTGAGCTACACCTCCAGCCTTTCCCATACTTTGAATTCTACTTTCACCTAACCTTAATCCCATCCCATCCCGCCCCTCACTACTGCAGACTGACACTTCTCATAGAACTGCATCCCCAACCTTTTTATTTTTATTCTGTTAAGATAGGTTAAGTTGCCCAGATTGGGCCTGAACCATCTTGCCTCAGCCTTCTGAGTAGCTGAGATATTAAGAGACATGTACCACTGTGCCTATCTTAATATTTCTCTTTATATCATCTTTACTTTTAATTTTATCATATTATGTATTATATAGGCGTAACTTACATAAATATTACAGTGTTAAATTGAATATTACTTTGCACAGGACCTTGCACTGAGCTATATCCTCACCTTTTTGTTTGTTTTTCCTTCCAGACAAGGTCTCATTAAGTCACACAGTGGCTAAGGTGGGCACAAACTTGGAACTCTCCTGCTGTGGATTACAGATATGTGCTACCACACCTGTCTTATCTGAGAATTACTATACATCAAAGGAAACTTGGTACCATACTGTGTATAGAAAACCAAACTGGCATGAATAGCAGGCAGCTGTAAAAGGAAGTATGATGCCATCTTTAACTTGGAGCAGGGTGTATTTGTTGCCTGCCACAGGCCCTGTACTTGAGGCCCACTAACTCTGTGCAGGGCCATGTGGTCCATGTTCTCTGCCCTGCTGACAGCTGTGTCCGCAGGCCCTGGCCTGGGTACCACCCTCTGATTGCCCCCGCTGCTGGGTGCAGTCCGAGGGCAGTGAGAAACCTAGATGATCTGAGGCATCCCTGGCTCTGGAGTTGGGCTGCATGTGGGAGAAGAAGAGGCCAGGAAGAGAGCACAGGCTATGACCTCTCTGAAGTGATGTTATGCAGTGGTCTCCACAGAGCAGGGCTCAGTGTGAGGGCTGCTGCTTTTCTGTCGTGGAAACTGAACCCCAGGGCCTTTGCACTGAGCTATCACTCTTGGCTCAATGTTTCAGTTTTATTAATTTGAGTGAGTCACTTGATTTTTTTGTCTACTCTTTGCTACTGTTTTTCTGAGACAGGGTCTCACTCTGTAGTCCAGGCTGGGCCTGAAGTCACTGTGTAGCCTGGGCTGGTCTTGAACTCATGGTGTTTCTTCTGCCTCAGCCTACCTAGAGCTGGCTACCATGCCTGGCCTGTTGACTGATTTGCACAATGGGGTGAAAGATGCCTATTCTGGCCAAGCTTGGTGGCACATACCTGTAATCCAACCACTCTGGAGGCTGATGCAGGAAAACAAAAAATTTAAACCCAGCCCTGGCAACTCAGCAACTTGGTAAGGCCCTGCTTCAAAATAAAAAAATAAAAGGCTTGGGATCTGAGGATGTATCTCAGTTCTCAGTTCAAAGGCTCTGGTTTCATTCTCCAGTACTTATCCCCCACACACACACCCAAAAAAGAATACTAGTTTTAGACAGGTGTAGGAGTGTATATCTGTAATCCCAGCTATTCAGGAGGCTGGAACGCAAAGATTACGAATTTGAGACTAGTCTGGTCAACTTAGCAAGAACTTGTCTTAAAAAATAAAAAGGGTTGGTGATATAGTTCAGTGGCTCCTGGGTTCAATGCTCAGTGTTGATGAGAAGAGATGTTCTGGTGGCCCCTGAATACTTGCTAGGACAGTGTTGCATATCGAGTAGGAGTCACTTTTTCTCATGGGGTATGGTTGTCCTGGGTCCTGACACAGAGCTCTACCAGGGGAGCATGGCAAGGGACTATAGGTACACAGCTCTCAGGTATGCAGAGCTCTGAGCACACCCCAGCTCAGCCAGCACTGACAAGGCCCTTCCTTGAGGTACTCTGGGGCTGGGTATCAGCAGAGTCCTGCACTGTCACAGATCCGTAGGTGAACTTCAGTGGGGTTTTGTAGAAGAACCATGACTTCTGCTGGAGCCTCTCTTCCAAGAGGCAGAGACACTTGCCAGCACGGGCTTCAAGGTAGCGACACTAACCTTCCTGTACCCTTCCAGGGACCAGGATCATCTATGACCGGAAATTCCTGATGGAGTGCCGGAACTCCCCTGTGGCCAAAACGCCTCCAAGGGACCTGCCCACTATCCCTGGGGTCACCAGCCCTACCAGTGATGAGTCCTCCTCAGAAGCCTGCCACAGCCACCTGCGCAGCAGTCCAGAAGACAAGCCAGCAGGCAGTGAGTAGTGGAAAAGGGACTGCCCTGTGCCCAGGGAATTCCAGGGAGAGGGATGCCAGTGATTCTTGTACCCTAAGAGTCCAGAGGTTAGGAGTAGGGTTGGGGGTGGAAGCCTAAGTGCTATCAGCTTTCCTTCCTCAAGAGACCCATGAACCACAGGGATGGTGATTTTGTGCTATGAGGTAACGTAAGTTAGTGGGAGGCCGATCTAAAATGGTAAACGGGGTATAATCCCAACACTGAGGATGCTAAGGCAGGAGGATAGAGTTGGAAGCCAGGCTGAGCTACATGGGCAATTCAAGGTCGGTCTGGCTTACATAGTGAGATCCTGTAGATAGATTGAGAGATAAAGACAGAAAGACAGGGAGAGAGGTGAAGTGATGGTGCCACTGGCTAATTGCCCCTAGATTATTATCACACATGCACAGTGCTTGGAACACGCCCGTGATGTTTGTAGTGCAGGAGACAACTCATCAAAGACACAGTGTTCTTGCCCTCTAGGGAGTTCTATGTCTACAAGATAGGAAGTACATCCGGAAGACTCCCAGCAGAGGTGTGTTGGCTCCTTGGGTGGACCCTGTGTGAAGTAGGCAGAAACAGTGTGGTCTGTTTTCTCTGCAGCTTTGACATTTGATTTTTTAATTGGATACAGTCTCACTACATAGTTCAGACTCATAGTGATCCTTTGGTCTTAGCCTCCCCAGTGCTGGGATTACAGGCATGTGCCACCACTCCCAGTTTCAGGGCAGCATCCCCCTCCCCCCACAGCCAGCATGCAGTATTGGGGATTGAACTCAGGTCTTTGCCCCTGCCAAGCAGGCACTTAGACTGCTGAGCTATCACCCCAGCCCCAGCTTTGACATTTGATAGCAAGGCCCTTCCTGGTGTCCATACCTCTCTGGTCACCAGCAGCTACCTGAGCCACAATGCATAGCAATGCGCTCTTAGTGCATCAAGCCTGAATGGCCAGAGCCCTGAGCTCCGTGCTGCAGGGACATGGCACAAGAGCTTCCCAAGAGCCTGAGAACAAAGCTCTGATGCCACATATAGAAGGCAGTTCCCAGACCCTGAAAGGAAGCAGCAGGAGCCACCTCCCAACCTGAAGGACAGGACTCAGCACCATGAGAACTCCAGCACCCAAGCAGGGCAACAATGGGCTTGTCTCAGTCTAGAGGGAGTAGCAAGGAGGGAGGTGAGTGGCAAGAGCAGTGTAACAGGCACTGTAAGGCCTTGTGGTCACAGCCAGCAGTTTAAGAATGGAGACACATCAGGTAGTGTAGCTGTGCTCCCACCTCCACTTTGCTTTGCTTTTCTTTTTTGCACTATTGGAGATGGGAACCAGGGCCATCACGCTGAGGTCCTTCCCTAGCCCTCTTTATTTTTTGAGACAGTATCTCATTAAGTCAATAAAATGCCTAGCTGGGCTAGTTTTAAGATCTTTCTGTCGCAGCCTTCCAGATTATTGGGATTATAGGTTGCACCATCATGCTCAGCTCCTTCTCTGCTTTCTGCCTCAAATCAAAGCAAGATGTTGAGGATGTATCTGGGCAACCCTGCAGCTGAGTCATCATTCCCAAAGACCATCTCTCAGTCCTGCTTGCATGCTGTGTACAGAGCTGCTCTGACCCATAGCAAGGGCAGGCTCGGCCTGATAGGACCTGACATGCACAGCAGTGGACCCAAAAACATGGCCCAGCAGGTCTGTATGGTGTTATGCTTAGACAGGGCTGGGGCAAGACTTAATTTTCATTTTGTTTAACTGGATACCAGAAGATGAGTGTTTTTGGAATCACATATTTCTGTAAATGTAACTGTTGTTGCATATTTCCTGAATCTGGGGGCCACGTAGAATCTTGGGGCTGTTCTGCTCAGAAGACCACTAGTGAGTCAGTATATAATTTTTTTAAAAAAATCTACACCATAAATGACTTGGAAATGTTAGGTGAGTAAGGGTAGGGAGTGGCTGAATTATCTAGGTAACTGCTTTCTTTACAGCAGGGTCAGGCTATTCCATCAATTGGACATACACTTAGTAGGTTATTGTTTTTGCAAACCAAACACCAGGACAGATGCTGAGCAGTTTTATTTATTACATTGGTAGGGACTGAGCCTAGGACCTTCAAGCAGGTTACATACTTAGGCTTCCTCCCCTGACTTATTTTTCTGAGATAAAAGTTGCCCAGACTGGTCTTGAACTTAGTGATGTCTTGCCTCAGCCTCCCATAGTGCTAGGATTACAAATGTATACCACCATGTCCAACTAGAAGGTTTATATTGAAGGGATTTTTTTGATGTAGTCACTTTTTTATAAGGCCATAAGTAGCTGTTTATCCAGTTCATTTCAGTTCCCTTCCATTTGGTTTTGAGACAAGATCTTGCTATGCATGTAGTTTAGGCTAGTACAGCGATCTCAGCCTCTTGAGCTCTGGGATTATAGGAAAGCATCACCATATCCACCTATCACCCTTATTACAAATAAAAAAATAGAAGGGCTGGCCAAAAAGCTCAGCAGATTAAAGTGCCTGCTTAGGCAGGCACAGGGGCCCGGAGTTGGATCTCCTGGCCTGCCCTGCCAGCCCCACCCCTGGGCTCGCCGACTGGGCATGGTGGCATGCCTGTAAGCCCAGCACTTGGGAGGCTGTAAACAGGAGGATCACTATGAGTCCAGTCTATGCAGTGAGAGGCTGTATACCCTGTTCTAAATAAAAATAAAAAATAGAGGACTGGTGAGATGGCTCAGTGGTCTAAAGCACCTACTTAGAACAAGCTTAGCAAAGCACAGGGACTGCGCTTCAATCCCCCAGCACCACATGCCAGCCAGCCCTGCCCCCTGGTGGGCTGAGCTGGCCACACACACACACACACACACAAATAAAAAAATAAAAAATAAATAAAAAATAGAAATCTCAGGACTGTTGCCCTGGCCTAGGAGGAATCCTAGTCTCTGCTGTTTGGCTTGGGGTTGAAAAGGAGCACAGACATGGAAGGTTTGACCCCTGGCATCTAGGGATTCCCAGCCTGTCTGCTTTCTTCTCCTTCCCCTGGCACATAAGCCAGGCCTGTGCTCTTGGAGGAGCAAGGGAATGAAAGAGCAGGGCCTCGGCACCCTCATTTGTTGCTGCTGTTTGCCTTTCCTCTCCCTAGGTGAAGAGTCGCAGTTTGAGATGGACATTTAAGGGACCAGCTATCGGATGGAGGGCACTTCTGGGCTCGTGGCCCTTCTCAGGAGGACCACACCAGCCAGCCTTTGGTGCGCCAGCCTCCTGGGCAGGTGTTGGATGTGGGGTTGGCCACCCTGCCCCTCACTCAGGGCACCTGCTCGTTCCTGTGAACACCAGCACAAACCTCCTTGTGCCTCTTTAATGCGGAGCTGCTACCCCAGGAACACTCTCCTGCCTGTAGCCCACAATCAAGTGCCAGCAAGTGGACCCGGATGCTCTTCTAAACAATCGTCTCTGGGGTCACTCACCTCTCCCTTAGGTTGGGGAGCCTGGGATAGCACCCCTCTTCCTTCCCTGAGAGAGGAAATAAAAGCCACCCTCACTCTGGGGCCAAATCATGGGCCCTGTCTGAGCTCTTTTTAACTCTAGGTGATAACTGACTCCAGTTTCTATCTGTTCCTTCAGAGGTTGTGCTGTTTTTCTTTGAGGTCTCATGCAGGCTCACACTGACACTGGAGGGAGAGCGCATGCAGCCTCGGTTCCAGCCATGTGACTAAGGGCCCCCACAGGATTGGGTTTCAGTCCTGCATCTCTTGTCCAACAGCTTCCTCTGGGCTCTCTCTCATCTCCACCCCCATCAGGGGATCCAGTCCCCTTCCCCTCAGCCCCATTCCTGCACTTGGAAGAGGGGCTGTATGCGCTTCAGCTTACACACACATAGCTGATCTTTGTTGAGGGGTCCCTTCGTGGGAGTTGTCATGAAGGACACAAAGACATGACCTCCTTATCCTGAGTGTTTTATTGAAATGTGGGAATGTTCCATAAGAAAATGTAACATAAGCCTGGCATGATGATGCAGGTGTGTAATCCCAGCCCTCTGGGAGCTGAGACAGGATAATCATAAATTCAAGCCCAGGCTGGGCAATTGAGCAACCTAGTGAAAATCTGTTACAAAAATTACAAAAAGGGCTGGAGATAGACAAGGCACTGGGTTCAGTCCCCCTTACTGCCAAAGAAAGTGTAAACAGTTTGCATATACAGAGTTGGGAATGTAGTTCAGTGGCAAAGCATGAACCTAGCAATGCACACGACACTGGAGTCAATTCCCAGCAAAAACAAAAATGTGTAGGACCACACAGCAGTGAGTGGTCCTTGTAAGTGGTTTCAAGCCCACACAGAAAGCCTCCGGGGGGATGCTGAAAATGAATGCAGGGAGGTGGTACCCAGTGTAAGCTGTCAGGTCGTCTCAGGGAACCCACTTTAGGCTGGGTATGACTCTGCACACTTGCAGTCCAGCCCGCAGAAGGCTGAGGCAGAGGTTTGAGTTTGGGCCCAGCCCTGGACTACATAGTGAGATCCTGACTCAGAAAAAAACAGCAGCCCACTTTGGGTAGCGCAGGCAGAGAAAGGCACCTGAGATGGCAGGCCCAAATCTTGGCTGAAAGACTAGGTGTTTCTCAAAGGATGCACTGGGGGTACACAGCCCCTTGGTCACAGCACTTCCTGGCCTGCTGATCTGGAGCCACAGGCCCTCGGTGGGCTAAGCCCTTGGCCCAGCCTTTCTGTAGCTTGGGGCTCCCTCTACTCACAGGGATGGTGGCTAGAGTCCATATGTGGTAAAAGGCCCAAGCTCTTCTGTGCATGGAAAGGTGAGAGTGGTTGTCACAGAACAAAGGCAACTACAAGCACTTCCAACTAGGCAAACATCCATCAGCCTTCCCTTAGCTTTCCAGCTGAAGCACTTCATTTCTGACATCTCACCAGAGGTAGTGGTCTCACCAGTTCACATGATCACATCCAGTTGTCTTCTAGGTCTTATATCCCTAGATCATGTTAAGTTTTTTGTTTTTGTTTTTTTAAATGGGCTCCTCTGGTATTTGGGGGAAGAGGGACACAATTTTCCAGAAGTGTATACCTTCCCTGTCAAGTGAAAATAGTCCCTGGAGAGTCTAGGTTTTCCTTGAGCATCCACTCTGGGTACTGAAGTGTAAACGTATCTGGGAGCATGTGAGATCCAGGGGGACTGAAGCAGTCCAGCACAGTGCTGTGTACCAGGCCTTGGTGCTTTATGGAGATGCTCATTTCAGGAGGTCCTAGCTTGGGCTCCACTCTGGTGTTGCCCAAACCACTGCATTTGAGGAAAACCTTGACAACTGCCACATGCCATGACCCAGGACATGCGGTGTCCTAAACTATAGTGTCTGTTCTCCCAAGAGCCTATAACCTAATTAACACTGTACAGTACAAGGTCACCCAGCAGTCCTGAGCAATGCCCATGTGACTGTCCAGTGAGAGAAGGCAGTGTCCTAGGTGCTATAAGGTCGAGGAAATGAGGTTTGAGGAGCCTTCTGGGAGACGGCATCTGATAGGACTGGAAGAATTCAAGCTCCGAGACCCGGCTGTCCTAGGCCTGTCTCTGAGAGCAGGTTGGCCAGGGAGTGTTGATGTCAGGTTTTCCAGACAGAAAAGCAGGCCTAGCCAGACAAAGACATAGGAATGGGCTGCCGGGAACTGAGGGCTGGAAGGTTTTGGTCTGAGTGACGCTGAGGAGAGGTCAGAAAGGGAAGGCTGGTTTAGGAATCATGCTTGATTGGCAAGCAGGTCACAAGCCGTGGATACTTCGCAGTGAACTACGGAGCCAAGAAGCAGAACTTTGTGACTCTCCAACTTCCAGGTAGCCAGACGCAGTCCACCTGAGAAGTTCCACAGGCTTTGGGGTCCTGCGTGATAGTTCAGTGGTCTCAAGCACCTGCTTAGGCAAGCATAGACTTAAAGCATACAGGGACCACTGTTCCATCCCCCACACTACATGCCGTGCCAGCCCCGCTCCCAGGGTGGGCTGAGCCGGCCACAAAAAAAAAGTCCTTGGGGAAGGGTGGGAATCATCCATGGATTCAGCAAGTGATCTTTCACAGCTAAGTACTAACCATCTTATCCACATCCAGCATGATGCTAGACTCTGACCAATGCAGAGAACTATGAGATGGATGCCTGAGAAAAAATGAAATAACCCAAAGAAACATGATTCTTTGGTGTACAACCAAAGAATTTATGTTGATTCTATTGGGATCAACATAACAGGTCAGCAGAGCTGGGACAACCAATAGGCTTGAGAGACAACCACAGGAAAGGTGTATCTGGAACAAATCAAATACAAGATAGCAGCATATGCTTGGTTTCAGTGACTTGGGTAGCAAATGGTAATAAATTTAGGTAGCCTTGAATTCCACTGTCGGAGCAAAGCATTAGTGGAATGTCTTTTGCAGATGTGGAGCTTTATTACAAGCTATCTATGGTGTTCCAAATTTAAGAGAGATTTTTACTGTTTTACATTTGTTCCTGACTAGTGACTGTTCCATTTCCCATCCCAGTTCTTGTGTAGCTCCAAAGTTCTGGGCTATTCAGACAGCTGGAGTCATTAGAAGACAGTGACTGGTTTTAAGGTAAACCAGAGGAAGAGGGAACTAGAGCCAGGAAGTCATTCAGGTAATGGGCGAGTGCTCCGTGGCTTGGGGCGAAGGGAAGTGAGAAGAAAACATGGAGCTGTGCGCAGCAGCACACCTGCAATCCTAGAATTTGGGAGGCTAAAGCAGAAGGTTTGTCAAATTTGAGCCCAGCATGGGCAGTTTAGCAACTTACCAAGACCTGAAAAAAGTCAAAAACGCCTGGAGATGTAGCTCCATATGAAAACTTGGTTCCATTGCCAGCGATGTTCCCCACCCTGCTGGGAATGAAAAAGTGATGTGCACTGCTGAGCCCGTCCCTACCATGTGTCAGGTACTGACCTAATCTTAGGGACAGAACTGTGTGCAAAACCCCCTGCCTTCAAGGAGCTAGGCTCCTGGTGAATGCCACACATCTTTAGGGACTAATGCCGTGTGTGAGTCTTATTCTTGTGCACTTGGTTTTTATTGCTGAAGTCATAGACCTCTACTGGAAATAAGGTACAGGCTGTAGTGTGGTCAGGCTCCCTGTCCCCTAAGCAGAGGACACAACCTCTTTATTCAGAGACCAAGAGGGGCTAAGGATCTTTTATGCTTTTTTGAGACAAGGTCTTGCTATGTCCCTGCCCTTGAATTTATTTATTTATTTATTTTTTTTTTTAATTATTTATTTATTTGTGTGTGTGTGTGGCCAGCTCAGCCCACCAGGGGGTGGGGCTGGCTGGCATGTGGTGCTGGGGGATTGAACCGTGGTCCCTGTGCTTTGCTAAGCTTGTTCTAAGTAGGTGCTTTAGACCACTGAGCCATCTCACCAGCCCCTCTTGAACTTATTTATGTATCCCAGGCTGGCCTCCAACTCACAGCAATCCTCCTGTCTCAGCCTCCCAAGTACTGGGATTACAAGCATGTTCCACCATGTCTGGCTAGGGATTTGTTTAATAATACTCATCTTCATGCTGCCCCCTACTGGAAGTGTATGTTGGATGAAGAAAAGCATTGTGCTTCCTGGAAAGCGTTATTTCATTTGGATTCCACTGGGAAGAAAAGAGAAGAAGCCGGGCTGGCCAGATAGCTCAGCTAAAGCACCTGCTTAGGAAGGCGTAGGAACCGGGGCTTGATCTCTGGCATGGTGTGTGGGCCCTGCCCCAGGGGTGAGCTAAGATTGGGTGTGGTGGCATGTGCCTATAATCCCAGTGCTTGGGAGACTGAAAACAGGAGGATCACTAGAAGTCCAATTTGCGTAGTGAGACCCTGTAGAGCCTGTACTAAATACATTTGGGAAAAAAAAAAAAAAAGGAAAGAGTAGATGCCGTAGGTACTCAAAACGAGGAGGGACTGCCACTACAACTTCTTCCTTAGCTTCTCTAGGATGAGTTCAGACAGGTTAGAATCGTGAAATGGGGATGTAGCCACTCAAGCACCTGCCCAACTCTTGGAATAATTTCATCTTCTCAGCCCTTTAAAAACTACATAGTGGCATGCCTGTACTCCCAGCACTCGGGAGGCTGAGGCAGGAGACTCGGAAAGTCTGAGGTCATCCTGGGTTACATAGCAACACAGTGCCTCAGAAAATAAAGAAATGTAGTTTCTTGGCCATTTGGCTAGGGTCAAGTATAGTATCAGAAAACAAACAAGAATCACCCAAGAAGCCCATCCATAACTATTTCCTCCTGAGCTTTAAAAAGGGACATCCTACACAGTAGCACTGACACAAATTTTGAAAAGTGTTTTAAAATTTTTTATAAATCCACAAATTGTACACACTTATGGAGTACAACATGATATGATCTATGTATCCAATGTGGAAAATGACTAAAAACCAATTAATATTCCCATTGCTTCAAATGCTTATCAGTTTTCGTAATGAGAACATTTGAAATTTCAGCAATTTTGAAATAAACCTCCTGTTTTCATTCTTTTGTGTGTGAGTGTGTGGGGTACCGGGGATTGAATTCAGGACCTTGCGCTTGCCAGGCAAGCACTTATTCTACTGAGCTATCTCCCCAGTCCTGTTTTCAATCTTGTTCTTTGAGAGAGTGTCTCACTTCGTAGTTCATGCTGTCTGGGGCTATGAAAGGGCTTCCTTTCTCAGGATAAAGTGTAACTCTGCCGTCATCAGTTGATTCCATCATTCCGCACATTTTCCTTGGAAAGATGCTCCATCAACTACCATCTCTCCTGTATGGGGGAAGGGAGCTGAGACAAGATCTTGCTATGTAGCCCAGGCTGGCCTCCAACTTATGAGGATCCTCCTGCTTCTGCCTCTAGAGGGGTGGGATTACAGGTAACTTTTTTTTTAAATTTTATTTGTGTGTGTGTGTGTGTGTGTGTGTGTGTGTAGCCAGCTCAGCCCACCGGGGGCAGGGCTGGCTGGCATGTGGTGCTGGGGGATTGAACCGCGGTCCCTGTGCTTTGCTAAGCTTGTTCTAAGTAGGTGCTTTGCACCACTGAGCCATCTCACCAGCCCCTACAGGTAACTCTTGCATTTTAAACCTCTAACTCCTTATTGGTGAAGGAAAGTTTCATCAGCTTACTCGCCAACAGTTATTACCAGCAAGTTTCCCCTCCTTCAGAACCAAATATTTGTCTAAGAACTATCTGTGTGTTAAGGAGGCTGGACCCAGGGCTTCCTGCATATTAAGCAAGGGCTGTGCCACTGACTTACTTCTCCACACACACACACACACACACACACACACACACACACACACACTTTTTCAAATTTTTGAGAGGTCTTGAAGTAGTTAGCATTACAAGTGTATGCCACCACACCTGGGTCGGACCCTGATAGTTTGAAGGACACTAGATAGAGTTTTTAGAATAACTGTCAATTTGGAGTCCAGTGAGGTTTTTTCCTCAATTAGACTGAGGTTGTGAATTTGCAGGAAGAATACCACAGAGATGATGGAGTCCTCTTATCACACTGTATCAGAGAACACATGACATCAACCTGACTTATAACTAGCACTGTTAACCTTGACCACCTGGCAAAGAGGGTGTCTGTCTGGCAGTTTCACTACTGTGAAAACTATTTGGCAGAGGACCTGGGGATGGAGTTCAGTGGTAGCATGCACAATGCGCTATGTTTTACCCCAGCACCACATGCAGACACAAATTACTCTTTTCTTTTCCTGCATTCTACTGGCTAGAAGAAAGTCATGAAGGCCAGTCCACACACTCAAGGGAAGGGAGGACTATCAGGGAAGCTGTTTCATGTTCAAAGATTTTTGGCTAGGACCCCGAAGGTACAAGTAAAAGAAGTAAAATCAAAAAAACTGAATTCTGTCAAACAAACTTGTGCAAATCAATTAACAGAGTGTAGACATAAGCTACAAAATGGGAGGAAACATCTGCCAACCATTCACCCAACAAAGGAGTAGTATCCAGAATATATAAAGGAATTTTAAAAACTGAACAGCAAAATCCCAAGGAATTCAATTAAAAGATGAGCTCAAGTTCTGAACAGACATTTCTCAAAAGATAACACACACGCACACACACACACACACACACACAGCCAATAAGTATATGGAAAAGTGTTCAATATCATCAGGAGTGCAAATTAAAGTCACAATTAGATATCACTGTGTTAGAACGGCTATTATCAAAAAGACAAAAGTAGTAAGTGCTGGCAGGGATTCGGAGAAAAGGGAACTCTACATGGTGAGTGGGAGTGTAAGTAGGTACAGTAATCATGGAAATATATGGAGATCCCTCATAAACCAATAGGGACTGGAATGTAGCTTAGTGGTAGAGTGCCTGTGCAGCAAGCCCAAGGACCTGGGTTTGGGTCCATCACTGCAAAAATAAAACCAAAAAACAGAACTATCATACAATCTAGCAATTCCATTACTGAGAACATATTCAAAGAGGAAGTCATCATAACAAAGAGATACTTGCATGCTCACCTATACACCATAGACAACATGGAATCAACCACAATGTCCATCAATGAAGAGGAAAATGTTGTATATATACCCAATGGAGTATTATTCAGCCATCAAAAGAATAAAATTCTGTGATTTCCAGCAACATGGATGGAATTGGAGGTTGTTATGTTAAATGAAATAGGCTAGACACAAAAGACAAGCATATGTTTTCACTTGATTTCGAAAAATTTGTAATTGATTTCATAGCCAGGTATGGTGGCACATGCCTATAATCCCAGCACTTAGGAGGCTAAGGCAAGAAAAATCATTACAAGTTTGAGACCAACCTGGGTTAGAAAGTGAGCTCAAGGCCAATCTGAACTGCATAGTGAGACCCTGTCTAAAAAGCACAGCACAATATAACAAAAACAAACAATTTATTTCATAAAAGAATGGAGAGACCAGAGTGGCCACTAAACAGCAGAAACATCAGGGAGGGGAAGCACAGAAAAAAATCAGTTAAGAGGTATGTTGTGGTTTGGGTCCAGATCTCCTCCAAAGCTTCATGTGGTCATAGGTAAGGCTATTTCAAGGTGGCTGGATCTACAGTGTGTGATGCTAGAAATAAAGATGTGTGATTGGTTTGGCACATAAGCCTAGATACAATATAAAAGGGGCAGAAAGATGCTCTTAAGGTCCCTTGTCACTGCTACATCTACCCACAATGAATGGTTCTCATCTGCCAAGCCACCCTGCCTTTCAGCCAGTCAATTATGAACTGAAACCCCTATAAACTGAGCTAAGTAAATCTTTACTAATTATGGGTGTCAGGCATTTTGTCTCAGCAACAAGTAACTAAGACAAGATAATGAAACAAAGAGGAAAAATTAGTTCTATTTTCTAGAGCACAAAATGGTAACTACTGATTAAAACAATCTATGATATATTTTAACATGACTAAGAGTATGAAATTCCCCACACATAAAAATGATACAAGTTTCTGAGCACAGTATCCCTGTCTAATCCCAGGTACTCAGCAGGCCAAGGCAAAAGGATGGATGGCAAGTCTGAGGCCAGCCTGAGCTGCAAAGGGAGTTTTAATAGCAGCCTGAACTATACAGTGAGACCACCTTTTTGTTTTGTCTTGCTTTTTTGAGACAGGCTCTTACAGTATAGTCAGGTTGCCCCTGAACGCACTATGTAGCCCAAGCTGGCCCTGAATTTATAGCAGTCCTCCTTCCTCAGCCTGTCTTTACTTTTCTCTTATTGCTGGGACGAAATACCTGACACCCAAAATTGAAGAAGGAAAGGTTTATTTAGCTCAATTTGTGAAGACTTCAGTACATACTCAACTGACTCCAAGGCAGAGTGGCACAGGGCAGAGGGCAGCAGTTCACGACAGTGCAAAACAGCAAGTGCAAAAAGGCAGGCACAGTGGCAATGGCAGAGGCAGAGAATATTTCCTTATATTCCATTCCAAAACAAAACAAAAAAGTGGGCTCATTGTATAGTTCAGGCTGCTATTAAAACTCCCTTTGCAGCTCAGGCTAGCCTCAAACTTGCCATCCATCCTTTTGCCTTGGCCTGCTGAGTACCTGGGATTACTTAGACAGCCTTAGTATTGAGGCTAAGGATAGTACTCACACCCATAATCCCAGCATTCAATCAAGGGTTAATCACAAACTCTAGTAGAAGTCCACCCCATGACTACATGATATTTTCGGGGGACAGTAAGACAGAAACCATAACAGCCTCCCAGTGTTAGATTACAGGTGTGTGCCACCATGCCTGTCAAGCCCCTGTCTCAGACAGACAGACAGACAGACAGAGAGAGAGAGAGAGAGAGAGAGAGAGAGAGAGAGAGAGAGAATCAATATGTTGGGAGTATAAAGAAGTATCTTAGTGGGAGATCAACCTCGGATCAATTCCTAGGAAGGAGGAATGGGAAAACGATTAAAAATAGGGCTGGAGGTGTAGGCTGTGATTTAATCTTCAGTACTGGAAAAAAAAAAAAAAAAAAGCCTGGCATGGCATACACCTGTAATCCTAGCACTCTGGGAGGCTGAGGCAGGCGAATCATAAATTCAAATCCACCTTGGGAAATTTACTGATGTAGTAAGACCCTGTCTCAAAATTTTAAAAAATGTAAAAGCCTAGAGATGTAGCTCAGTGAGATGATTCTGGGTTCAACTCCCAGTACATTTTTTTAAATCAAAAATTTGAAGAGATGTAATTGCTTATTACCTGGATTTAATCATTACACTTTTTTTTTTCTGTATTTTAGGGAAGAGTCTACAGGGTGTTCAGGGTCTCACTACTAGATCAGACTTGTAGTGATCCACCTCTTTACAGTCTCCCAAGAGCTGGGATTATAGGCGTATGCCACCAAGCCCAGTCTCAATTGCTGTGTCAGCGTGCCCCGGAGGTGGGGCTGGCATGGCAGGGCCGGAGTTCAAACCTCTGGCTCCTGCACCTGCTTGCAGGCACTTTAATCTGCTGAGGTATTTGGCTGGCCCCATTACACATTTTATACATGTATCAAATTATCATAATGTATCTTATGATGTACAAATAGTATTTCTTAAAAAAATGTGTGTCTGTTAAAACTGTCACAATAAGTAAACATTTTGGGGTAGACATTTTAAGCAAGTACTCTGTTTCTCCTTATAATACCAGCATTTATCACCAACAACTTTAAAATATCTATCACCTGATTTTTTTTTTTTTTTTTTTTTTCCTGAACCAGGGATTGAACTCAGGCTCTTGCGCTTGCCAGGGAAGCGCTTATTCCTCTGAGCCATCTCCCTGGCCCTTCTATCACCTGATAATTTCATTAAACCCTCCTTCAATTTTGTTGAAAGCCTACGAACAATCAAAATATGTATTTCGAGTCAGTTCAGTTGCCCTAGTTTCCTAGATGGAGAACTGGAGAGAGACATGCCCTTTTTTTGTAAAGTGAGAGGACACTGCATTCCTTGCAATGTCTTAGAAATTAAGCTTTATCCAAACACTGATATCTAAACAGTGTCGGGGCTCCCAAATTCCTAGAGGTTTGGATCTTCGAGTTTGAACTACCTTGCTTGCGACGGCTTCCACTCACTCCACTGATTTCCCTACCAGCTCTTGGTGATGACTTCTCAGATCCTACCCTTAGTGGTATTTTTTCCTTTTGCTAAATACAAAACTTCAAGTCGCCCTGTCCCGGGCTACCCGATTCCAGGGCTTCAGTTCCCCGGGTTCGCACCAACCGCTAGCTCGCGCTCACCTCACTTCTCGCCTGCCTCTGGGCACGCCCCTTAACCCTACCCTACCCGCCTGCCTAATCTAATTTGGGCTCTGGAATCAGATTCGAAAGCAGCCCAAAGCAGCTGACCCCTCCACAACAAGACACACTACGCCAGGGGCCGAGCGACGAGGGCTGGGAGACGTTTCCAACATTTCATGGTGAGGAACGCCGACACGACAGTGTACGAAGTCAGCGCGCAGCCAGTACCTCATCACGCTGAGAAGTATTCACTCTAGAAGAAGCAAAAGTAACAAACTCACGCCTTCACCTGGCGTAACCTCTGGCAGTCACCGTAGCGGCGGCCCGCCCACCCGGCCTTAAAGCGGGGTGGCACAAAGTGCTTATTCCTCAAACCAGGGGTGGGTCCGCCAGAGGCTGTACTATTTGAAGAGTATAGTAACAACCAGCAACTCGCGCGAGACAGAGATTGTATTCTCGCGAGACTTCTGGGAAGCGGTGGTGATGGCGGCGGCGGGAACTGGCCCCGGCCCTGGAACGGGTACAGGACCTGGCCCAGGAGCGGCTGCAAATGCAATAACAGCAGAAGAGGGGGAGACGAAACCGGTGGCAGCAATAGCCGCTCCAGCTGGGGAGGGGACTTCTGCTGCGCCGGCGACCGCGGAGCCCAGTTGTGGGGAAGCAGAAAGCGGGTAAGACGTCCGCGGCCTGAGCAGGGCAGTGGAGGGATGCCCGCCCTTTGGAATCCCGCCGCCCGGACGCGTTCCAGCCGCCCCTCCGCGGGACCTAGCCCGCGGCCAACGGTTGGGTGCGTAGCCTCTCCCGCCCGTAGCTCGGCGCATCCCTCGGAACCGCGGCACAGGCCACGCCCCCTTCTCCCACCTTTTGGGGAGGTGCGAGCCTCCAGCTACAGGTTCTGTTTCTGGCCCTTGCACACGGTACGAGGATGGTAGCTCGCACTTTTCGCTCTGGCATCCAGTTCGGAGCCGGCTCAGGTGAAAAAGCGTTAAGAGTGTGAAATTCAGCAGTTTTTGAACATCATCTTTGGTAGTTGGCATTTTGAGGTTTCTCTTAAAAATTTTTACTGGAGTGCATTCATTACCTTACAGGGATGCAAACTTGGTTGATGTAAGTGGCGGTTTGGAGACAGAATCCTCTAATGGCAAAGATACATTGGTACGTTTTTGTTTTTGTATTTGTTTTGCGTTTGTAAAGCGAAATAAGGTATTTATTTATGTACTTACTTACATATTTACAGCATTGGGGTCTAAATCCAGGGGCGCTCTAGAACTGAACTGCAGCTCTCGACCATTTTTATTTTTTCTCGACCTTTTTTTGGACAGAATCTCTTGCTTCAGCCTTCCACAGTGCTAGGATCACAGCTTATGCCACTGTGCCTGCTGTTACTTGTTTTTTATGTTTTTTTTTTATTTGAGACAGAGTCCCTAGGTAATCCAGGCTGGCCTTGAACTCACAGTGTAGCACAGGCTGGCTTCAAAATAGTGTCCTCTTCTCTCAGCCACCCAAGTGCTGAAATTACAAGTACACCACAATGTCCAGATAATTTTTGGTGGATTTTGTTTTTTGAGACAGGGTTTCCCCATGTAGGTCAGAGTGGCCTCGAACTCTTGGTGATCCTCTTACTTAGGCCTACCTAGTGCTGGGATTATAGTCCTGCATCATCATGTTTGGCTCCCCAGCTAATTTTTTATTTATATTCCTTGTAGACAGTTGGCCCATATACAGACATCTTAGTTCCTTTTCTTTCAACCCTTTTCTCTTCCCTCTCTCTAATTTGCCTTTTTTTTTTTTTTTTTTTTTTTTGAGATAGGATTTTGCTACGGAATTCAAGCTGGTCATTTATTTATTTTATTTTTTATTGCGGAATCGGGGATTGAACTCAGGCCATTGCACTTGCCAGGGAAGTGCTTATTCTACTGAGGCATCTCTCTGGGCCCCTCCCATCTGTTTTTAAGCAAATGAAAAATGCATTATATTTGGTTCTCCAATTGCTGTTGGTCACAGGAAGGTGCTGGGGATACTTCGGAAGTGATGGATACGCAAGCAGGCTCTGTGGATGAAGAGAATGGCCGACAGTTGGGAGAGGTAGAATTGCAGTGTGGGATCTGCACGAAGTGGTTCACAGCAGATACCTTTGGCATAGATACCTCGTGAGTACGTTTATAAGAACTGGATTCTAAAATTAATCAGAGCTGCCCTATGATGTACAGTCCCTTACCACAGTGCTGGAGAAGCTGAGCGTCATGTCTGCACCTGCATATTTCTACTTCTGAGTCCTTCAGGCAATAACTGAGGAGATGAACCATGCAGAAAATACTCCTAGATCTCGAAGCCTGGGTATAACTTAGTCTGATTTTTAAAAATTTTGCTTTAATCTCTTCCTTGGTGAATCATTGTTCTTGCAGAATTCATCAAAGATTCCAGATAACTTTTTAGGTGGGGAGGGGTAACCATACTGAATTTGTGGATGACAGGTTTATTTGGGTTTCTTGAATTAGGGAGATTTGGGTCTCACTGTGAGGGTGAGGCTGGCCTGAACTTGTAGGAATCCTCCTGCCTCAGCCTCCTAGTGTTAGGATTACACACTCCTTTATGATTTATTATATACTTGACAGTTAAAAATTTAAAGTAAATTTTAGAAATACTAATGTACCAGTTAACACATGACTGATAACCTGGGGTAAGGTGTTTATGAGAGAAAAAAATATAGAGGGTTCAAAAGAAAGAATTGGATTTTGGTAAAAAGGTCTGTAGGGAAAACACTAGCCAAAGAAGACCTAATATTGGATCACTTTGGGCAAGAACAGTATATTTGGATAGATAGTTTAGGAATGGAAATTTACCGGAGATAGCCAAGGGTAATTCAGGGATGAATTAAGCTATAGGTAAGGGCTGGCAAGATAGCACAACAGAGTAAGTACCTGCTTAGGCAAGTGCAGGAACCAGAGTTTAATCCCTTGCACCACATACTGTGCTGGCCCCACCCCCAGGCGCATGGAGCCAGCCACCAAGACCAGCCATGGTGGCGTACCCCTGCAATCTCAGCGCTGAGGAGGCTGAAAACAGGATCACTAGGAATCCGAGCTGTATAGTGAGACCCTGTACCAAAACACATAAAAATTAAATAAATAAAATAACTGCAGTTGAGAAGTTAGGTAGTTTAGTTTTTGAGAGACCAGTTTGTATCTAAATTTGAAAAATTACCCTGGAAGCCCAGCTGTATGGTGTTGGGGAGGCTAGTACCATAGGTGGAAAAAAGAAATGACCAGCAGGAAGGAATGTAGAAGAGTTAGGAGCTTATTGATACGCAGCAGTACTGCAGCAGCCAAGTCTACAGTACTGTGGCGGGCAAGTTCAAGAGAAGATGGTGGCATCAGGACCAAAATTTTTATATATCCTGTTAATGTGAAAAGACCAGAAACATCGTGCCAGGAACACTTTCTCGTCAGGTCCTGGTGGTTCTGTTGTCCATCCATCTCTGTTCTACAGCAGAAACAGTGAAGCATTATCTGAAAGCTGACACAATGTCTAGTGCCCTGGAGTTGCTAGCAACAGCCTTTCCCAGTAACATCAATTAACATATATGAAAAGATTGGTTAACATGAGCGTTGGACTGGTTGATATATTGTGTGTGTCAACTTGAAAAGTTTCAATGTTAAGTGACTCAGCAGAGAGCCAGGATTCTTACTTTGTAAACATCCTCATCCTGTGCAAGAGGAGGGTGTGGGCATTGTGTGAGTTCTACACCCCTACTCCAGACTAGCCTGTTTTTAATATAAGGAGGGAAGAGAGGCTTGCTAGAAGCTTAAGCAGCTGCCTTTCCCTTTGCTTTTCACTGTTTTCTGTCTCAGTTATCTTTTATTTGTTGTTGGACCAGAATACCCAACACCCAAAATTAAGAAAGAAAAGGTTTATTTAGCTCACAGTTCATGGAGGTGTTAGTATATATTTACCTGGTTCCTAGGCAGACTGGCACAGGGTAGAGAGCAGCAGTTTATGGCAGCAGAAAACAGTGAGAGCAAAGGGAAAAGCAGCTGCTGCAGGTTCTAATAATCCTCTCTCCTTATATTAAAAGCAGGCTACCCTGTAGTAAGAGTGTAGCACTCTCACAGTGTCCATGCCCTCTTGCACAGGACAAGGATATTTACAAAGCAAAAATCCTGGCTCTCTGCTGAGTTATAAGCTTTCCAAGCTGACAGTGTATCAGCCAGTTCAGTGGGTGAGGAGATCTTGGTATGATATGTGATTGTACTTGAAATGTTGAGGATCTAGTAGAAGAGGAAAGAATTAGTATTTTTTAAGACATGACAAGCAGCTCGATCATCTACTCAGTAATGTATAGCTTTTGTGGGTAGCTTACAAGGTACTATAGAAAGTTAGTGTACTATAGTTTCATCATGCAACATATTAAGACCTTTAAAGAAGCAATAGCAAGGGGCTGGCTAAACAGCTCAGAGGATTAAAGTGCCTGTGAGCAGGCGTAGCGGCCTGGGGTTCAATCCTTAAAATATAAGAGAAAAAAAAGAAGAAGCAATAGCAAGAATAACCATGATTCCCAGGTAATAAGCATGAATTATCTTTATGACTGAGAGAATGTGAGCCAGCATGTTAGGAAAGAGGCAGGGCTGGGGAGATAGCTCAGTAGAAAAAGCGCTTGCCTGGCAAGCTCAACGTCCTGAGTCCAATCCCTGGCACTACAAAAAAAGGAAAAAAGGCTGCTCTTTTCATAGTGTATTTGAACTAAAATAACTACAGCTATTGATTTGTGTCTAGACACGTGTATCTGAAGTTCACTGATTTGTACACTTTGGCTAATCCACAGATCCTGTCTACCTTTCATGACCAACTACAGTTTCCATTGCAATGTATGCCACCATAGTGGTAATACCTATTTCCTCCGGAAGCAAGCAAGTAAGAACAACTTCAATATTTCAAAATGATTGTCCATAAAGGACATGAATCAGAAGACCTTTTCCTTGTAGCTGGTAGAAGTTAAGTTGCTATTGTCCATTGCAGATCAAATGACTCCTTTTTAACTGCTACTTAGTATTGTGTGGGCCCTCTTGTGTTGAATATTCCCTTGGTAATGGAAATATAGTAGTCATAGATAATTTTTTTCTTTTTCTTTTTGATAGACTTAAAGGAAATGTGCCTTAGTGCTTTGGCCAACTTGACGTGGCAGTCCCGAACACAGGATGAACATCCAAAAACCATGTTTTCCAAAGATAAGGTAGAGATGCAATTAATTTAAGTACAGTTTTGACAAAAAATCAGGTGGAAAGCCATTTGCAGTAACACACACCTGTAATCCCAGCACTTGGGAGGTTGAGGCAGGAGAATTGCTGTGAGTTCAAGGCCAGCCTGGGCTCCATAGTGAGTTCAAGCCAAACCTGCACTACATAGCCAGACCCTGTCTCAAAAATAAAAATTAAAAAAAAAAAAAAAATCGGGGAACATCCAGTATACTGGGAGGGGGTCATTCGCATGTGCTAGGCAAGCCTGTACCCCAAGTTGCAACCCTCATTCTTCTTACCTTTTATTATGAGGCAGGATCTTGCTAAGTTGCTCAGGTTATCCTTGGTTTTTTGTTTTGGATTTTTTGAGACAAGGTCTTTCTATATAGTTCAGGCTGGCCTTGAACTCACTGTAAGTGGGATAGCACATACCTGTTGAGAAGCTGAGGTGGGAGGATGGACAACTTGCAGTTTAGCAAAACCTTGTCTCCAAATAAGAAAATTAAAAGAGCTGGGATGTAGTTAAGTATAAAGGCACTGGGTTCAATTCCAAGTATTGCAAACAGACAACATACACTTTGTGTTTTTGACCTATAATTTTTGTGTTTTATTTTGTTTTCTTTTTTTTTTTTTTTAATTCTTATTTTTTCATTTTATTATTCATTTTAATGAGAAAAAGATAAAATAGCAATGAAACAGTTTCAAAACAGGTTAGTAGGATGGTTACAATAATTAAGCCATTACATATTGTTTTCTTCATAGTAGTTATTCAGAAGACAAAATGCAGACATGACATCTTGTCTAAACAACATTAGTACAAATATTTTCACCAATGAACTAAGAGAAAGTAGCTGTATATCCATCCAAACTCTCTCTGGATCCCTTTGCAACTGGAGCCCAGGCCAAGCGTGTATGTGGGACCTTCAAGAGTTTTTAGGAACAACCATACTGACTTGAAGGAATGTACTCTCTTATGTTCCTTGTTTTGTTTTCTGAGACAGGGTCTTACTTTGTAATTCAGGCTGGCCTTCAACTGTAGTCTAGGATGGCCTCGATCTTGTGGTGCTCTTCCTTGGTTTCTCAAGTGTAGTTGTGTGCCACCATGCCTGGCTGGAACATACAATTTGAAAAGCACGTGTGTAGGTTTTGTTATGAAATCATTGTTGTCCGAATCCAGGCTTGGGCTCTGTCTACTAAATTGAGAAGTTTGTATTTAATCTTGTAAACTGGAGCAGTCAGCAGAGAGGTCCTTCTAATTCCTTTTAATACTAAAAGTACTTAAATAGGGCATATTGTAGTGAACTTTGACTTTTTCTTCTTCGTTAATTTTTCCCAAACTGTTACCCATTTATTCTTTACCTCTACTTGCCATTATTATTGCATTTGCACATTTGGGTTTTTTTTTCTTTTTTTCGGTACTAGGGATTGAACTCATGACCCTGCGCTTGCCAGGCAAGTGCTTATTCTACCGAGCCATTTCCCTGGCCCCGACACTATTATATTACTAATACTAGTATAATGTAGCACATTAGTATATAGCATATTATATTAGTATAATAGTATAATATAGTTATTTATACATTATAACTATAGGTGTATAATATTAATATAGGATATTAATATTTTCTCATTATTATTGTCTTAATATCCTTAGTGGTTTTTTCTACTGAGGACTTGATCAGAATTGTAGCTTATATTTATTTGTAATGACTTTAATTTTTTTTGTTTGTTTGTTTTGAGGACCCAGGGATTGAACTCAGGCCCTTGCAATTGCCAGGCAAGCACTTATTCAGTTGAGCTATCTCCCCAGCCCCTGTAATGACTTTAATTTTAACAGTTCCTTTTTTTTTTTTTTTTTTCGGAACCGGGGATTGAACTCAGGCCCTTGCACTTGCCAGGGAAGCACTTATTCCACTGAGCCATCTCCCCAGCCCCCTAAGAAGTCAGAAGAACTGGGGAAGATCCAATTTTTTTTTTTTTTTTTTGTGGAACTGGGGATTGAACTTAGGCCCTTGCACCTGCCAGGCAAGCGCTTATTCTACTGAGCCATCTCCCTGGCCCCTTAACAGTTCCTTTTAAAATTGATTTTTCTTTTGAGATTGGGGTCTGCATTATATTGAAAGTTTTGAAGCATCTAGACTGTTGTTTGGCATGATATTTGAGTACTGGATGTAAAACAGAATTGGTTATAGTTCTGTAAAGAAGACATCTCCTACTGGGCATGGTGGCCAAGTCGGTGATCATAGCACCCTGGAAGGCTGAGGCAGGATGATCACAAGTTTGTTCTTGTCATTGTTTGTTTGTTTGTTTCTTTCTTTCTGAAATAGCGTTTTACTATGTAGTTCAAATTGACCTAGAACTCACTCTACGTAGTTTGTGCCTGAAACTTCTAGTGATCCTCTTGCCTCAGCCTCCCAGTGCTGGGATAACAGGTATGCACCACCATGCCCAGTAAGAGCATCACGAGTTTGAGCCTTGCCTGGGCAATTTAGTGACTTAGCAAGATCCTATTTCAAATTAAAAGAAAAAAAAATTCAAAAAGTGGTGCTATAGTTCAATGTGAAAGCCCGCCAAAAAGATAGCGTTCCCTTATCCTTTCTTTTACATTGATGTAAAGTTATGTCTCACGTGACACTTTGATCAGTGGCAGATTGTGTGTAGGGTAGTGGTCCTGTAAGAGTGCAGAGAAGCTGAAAGTTCCTGTTGCTCTGCAGTGCCACTGCTGACAGATGCGGACAGCACATCATGCTGCTCACATGCGCTGCCAGCTGTGTGAAAGTACAGCACGTAGGCTGTGTGCTGTATGCAACACTTGATTGTGACTGTTGCCCATTTGTGTATTTGCTCGTTAGTATTATTTTAGATTGTATTCCTAAGAAGTCTACTGTAAAAGAGTTGTGTTATGTCAGCTACAGCTTCATACCTCTCATGTTCACCACAAGATTGCATTATTTGGTTTTTGTTTTTTTCTTTGTTGCAATACTAGAACTTGAACCCTGAGGTGCTCTAATATTCTTCATTAAGATTCTTACATTAGGGGCTGGGCAGATGGCTCAGTGGAATAAGCCCTTCCCTGGCAAGCACAAAGGCCTGAGTTCAATCCCTGGTTCCACAAAAAAAAAAGAAGATTCTTATATTAATATTCTTTTTTTTTTTAAAATATATTTAGTACAGGGCCTACAGCATCTCACTATGTAGAATGGACTCATAGCGATCCTCCTGTTTTCAGCTTCCCAAGCTCTGGGATTACAGGTATACATCACCACGCCCAGTCTCAGATGCCCGGCTCAGCGCACCCAGAGGGCAGGGCTGGCATGGCTTGTGGTGCCAGGAATATTAATATTCTTACATGAGGGCCATGGAAATAGCTCAGTAGTCTTAAGCACCTGCCTAGGCAAGCACAGGGACCAGGTTTGATCCCCAGCACCACATGCCACACTGGCCCCATCCAGCCAAGCCTGGACATGGTGGTGCACACCTGTAATCCCCCCAGTGCTGGGGGCAGGGGCTGAAACAGGAGGATCACTGAGTCCGAGCTGCATAGTAAAACCCTGTACCAAATACATAAAATTAATATTCTTATACTAATATTCTTTATATTGTCTTTGTCACTTTAAGACAGTTAGAGATAATAGATTTTGTTTACATTTGTATATTTGGTGCCATTACATGGTGGATTCCAAATATTTATTGACCTACATCCCCAATCCTTTTTATTTTTTACTTTGAGATAGGTTCTCACCAAGTTCTTAAATTGCCCAACTTGTGCTCAAACTTGAGGTTCTGCTGCCTCAGCCTCCCAGAGTGCTGGTAATGTAGCTCAGGGTGAAAATCCTGAATGTAATCCTAGTACCACCAATTAAGAAAGAGAGGAAAGAAAGAAAGAGCGAGCAGGAAGGAAGAAGAAGAAAGGAAGTCAGCCAGCTTGTAAGATATCTAGAAGGAGATATCTCAGGTAGGTAGAAATAAGAGCACAGGAGATGATAAGTTAGGAGTCATCTTCCAGCTGACAACCAAGGGAATGTGACAGAGCTTTCCCCTCCAGTTACACTATAAATTGTAAATAGCTAAAATTTTATACCGTTGTTTTTAATTTCCCATAATCCATATATTTCTAAGCAATTAAATATTTGTTCAAGTGATTAAAACACTAATAATGGATTTTT
>NW_004524664.1:4354674-4382018 GCF_000260255.1 Octodon degus | reverse complement strand
CTGAGCCATCTCCCTGGCCCCTTCTCTTTTGATTTCTAAGACCTTTATTTTCTTTCTTTGTGACCAAACCTTTGAAAGTAGCTATATATTTTATTTTAGTCTTAAAATATTTTAATGTATTTACTGTATTATATTTTAAACACTAGGATATTATACCCTTTATTGACAAATATTGGGAGTGTATGACCACCAGACAGAGACCTGGAAAGATGACTTGGCCAAATAACATTGTCAAAACAATGGTAAGTAGACTGAATTTGATTAGTCTTGACATTTAGAAAACTGTTCTTTTTAATAATTAGATGCTATGTAGGCTCAGCATGAAATAATGTGATGACTAGAAAATGAAATAATTTTATTTGAATCTTTCAGAGTATAAGATACAAATTTAGTAGTTTTCATACACAGATTCAGTGAGTTATACATTTTCAGCAAGCACCATTTATACCCACACTAGTTTTATACACAGAAATCTTTAGCCGTTGCACTTTGTAAGTACTGAATTTAGAAGTGGGGCAGGGAGGATATAGCTCAGTGATAGAATGGGTGCTTAGCACAGGCAAAGACATGGGTTCGTTTCCCAGAACCACAAATCACGTTTATACATCAAAACAGGGCTGGGGATATAGCTCAGCGGCATATGCACCTGCCTGGCAAGCACAGGGTCCCAAGTTCAGTCCCCAGTACCACAAAAACAAAAAAACAGATATTGAATCTGCTGAAAGATAAATAGGTAAAATTCTTTGACAGCACAAGCATAGGCAAGGACTTTCTAAACAGAACCCTAATCGCACAAGAAAAATAAAACAGGTATGGTAGTACCCACTTGTAATCCCATTCAGGAGACTGAGGCAACAGGATTGCCCAGAGTCCAGATCCAGCCAGAATTACATAGTAAGACCCGATCTCAAAAAAAGCAACAGAATAAGCATTTTCTTTGATTTAAAAAAAGTGACATGTAGCCCAATGGACTAAGTGCCTACTTAGGCACGTATAGGAACGGGGATTTAAACCCCAGCACCACATGCCATGCTGGCTCCACCTACAGGTGCACTGCACTGAACCAGCCACTAGACCAGGCGTGGTGGTGTATGCATCTAATCCCAGCGCTGGGGAGGCTACAAACAGGAGGATCACTATGAATCAGAGCTGTGTAGTGAGACCCTGTACCAAATATACTTTTAAAGAAAAAGGCCCTTCCCTTCCTAAAAAATACAAAAAAGAAAAAAGCATTTAAAACAAATGAGAACCAGGCATGTTGGCATATGCCTATATTATGCCAGAACTTACAGATGATGAGGCAGGAGGATCACTTGGAGTTTAAGGCCAGTCTAGGCTACATAGTGAGTTCAGCCCCAGAACTACATACAAAAGACAGTCTTAAAAAAACAAAAGCTCAGCATGGTGGCACAGATCTGTAATCCCTCTGAGCCTTGAAGAGGCTGAGGCAGGAGAATCACTAAGGTCAGCCTGAGTTATATAAGTGAGTTCAAGGGCAGCCTGCACTACATAGTGAGATCCTATCTCAAAAAGATAAAACAAGGGCCAGGGATATAGTTCGGCAGCATAACTTCCTGCCTGGCAGGTATAAGGTTCCAAGTTCAATCCCTAGTACCAACAAAAAAATAAAACAAAAAAGGAAAAGACACACACACACACACACACACACACACACACAAAGCATTTAGGAACATCAAGAGAGAAGTCAACAGCCAACTATCAGTGCCTATATATGTAGGATGAAAAGAGAGATGATTGTAGTTACAGCCTCTCTGTTTCTCTTTTGTTTTAAATTCTTGATGATCATTGTCACAGTCACGTTCTTGTTGTTGGGACACAAAATACCTGACACCCACCAGTTTAAGAAGGAAAGGTTTATTTGGCTGAGTCTAGAGGTTTCAGTCCACAGCTGGCTGGCTCCAGTGCAGAGTGGCATGGCAGAGGAGAAAAGCTCATGGCATGGTAGGCAGAAGGCCTGCCAGGCCACCTCCATGGGACCCACCACTTTCTACCAGGCTTCGCCTCCGGGTATCACACCCAGGAATAAACGCAGCTGTAGACTAATCCACACACCCTTGATCCAGTCACCTCCCAAGAGACCCCCTATGAGCACGTTAGGCTTTGGGGGGATATCTAGATGTGGGCCATAATAGTCACATATTAGTTTTCTAATTACACTGTCTTTGATTACACTGAAGAATGCACTTTTAGAGTTGGTGATCATCTGTTCTATACTTCTAAGTATAAGATTTTCATTAGTGTTGAGATGCTGTTTCCTTTTAGAGTAAAGAAAGAGATGTATTCTTGGTAAAGGAGCACCCCGATCCAGGGAGTAAAGATCCCGAAGAAGATTATCCCAAATTTGGGCTTTTGGATCAGGTACATTAATATGCTTCATATTGTCTTTTTCACTTTAAGGCATTTAGGGATATTAGATTATGTTTACGTTTGTATATTTGGTGCCATGATATGGTGGTTTCCAGGTTAGTGTGTATTGATGTGTATGGGAAGAATATGTTGAATTAGGAAGCTAGTGTTTTAGTTTTGGCTCTTCCCCAAAATGTTAAGGATTTTCACAAATGATTTCTTTTAATGTTTTTTTTTAATTTTTATTTATTTGTGTGTGTGTGTGTGTGTGTGTGTGTGTGTATGTGGCCTGCTCAGTCCACCAGGGGGCGGGGCTGGCTGGCATGTGGTGCTGGGGGATTGAACCGTGGTCCCTGTGCTTTGCTAAGCTTGTTCTAAGTACGTGCTTTAGACCACCGAGCCATCTCACCAGCCCTCTTTTAATGTTAAGTTTCCTCATTTGTATAAATATTTGGTTCCAAATTATGTTTAATCTTTCTGCCTTCTTAAATTTTGCTCTTAAAAATGTTCTTATGGGGCCAGCTTGATAGCTGAGCGGTCTAAAGCGCCTGTTTAGGCAAGCTTAGGCTAACACAGGGACTGTGGTTTGATTGCCAGCACCACATGCCACCAGCCCTGGGAGCGGGCCTGAGCCGGCCACACACACACACACACACACACACACACACACAAATATTTTCTTATGAAGACAAAGCTGTTGGGGAGAAGAGTTTGTGTTGCTTATGTAGCATAACAAGAAAAAGAAAATTTTTATTCTTGTTCAGTGGCAGGGGTCACACTTGGCAACTAAGAAGGACAGATCTAGCTGGGCATGGTGGAACAGACTTGTCTGAGGCTGAGGCAGAAGGATCACAAGTTTCAACCCAGCCTAAGCAACTTAGTGATTTAGTGAGACCATATCTGAACATTAAATTTAAAATTTAAAAAAGGGCTGAGGGTATAGGTCAGTGCAGAGGCCCTAGGTTCAGTCCCCAGTACCACAAAAAAAGGTCAGGTGTTCACACCTGCCAAATCAAAGTGTTTGATTTGATTTGATTTTTTTTTTTTTTTTTTTTCCCAGTCAGGGTCTCAGTATGTTGACATGCCTGGCTTCAAGCTCCTGTGCCTAAATAATTCTCTGCCTCAATCTCCCAAGTAGCTGGGACTGCAGGCTGATATGTCATCTTTGAAAATTTGAGATTTCCTACAGAAATTCAGCTTTCTATCTCTTGTGAAAGAAGATCTGCCCTAGGCCACTGCTCCCCTAGGAGCAGAGTCAGTGGAGCTTAGGCTCTTTCTTTTCTTTTTTCCCTGTGCTATGTTAGGAATTGAGTGCAGGCCCTTTGCTTTTTTTTGTTGGTGGTGGTTTTTTGTTTGTTTGTTTGTTTTTGGCGGAACCGGGGACTAAACTCAGGCCCTTGCACTTTCCAGGCAAATGCTTATTTTACATTTTGTTTTATGAAGGCCTTTCTTGCATGGTGTAGACTCAACCTCCCAGAGTACTGGGACCACAGGCATGCCACATCTATGTGGTTTAGCCTCCTTTTTTACTTAGAATTTTTTCCTTTCAGGATCTTAGTAACATTGGTCCTGCTTATGACAACCAAAAACAAAGCAGTGCTGTATCTACTAGTGGGAATCTAAATGGTAAGTATTTATATGTCTGATTGCTGAAATATTTGTAAGTTGTTGTAACCATGTATGTGTAGAATTGGACATTCTTTAAGTGGTCCCTTCACTTGGATATTAGTGCTTTAAAGTTTAAAACTCAAGAATTTGACAGATGGTAATATAGAAGAATTATTGTCACTTTGCAACACACTTTAGTCTTTTTTTTTTTTTTTTTTTGGCGGAACCAGGGATTGAACTCAGGCCCTTGTTCTTGCCAGGGAAGCACTTATTCAACTGAGCCATCTCCCCGGCCACTTTATTTTCTTTATTATTATTATTAATTAATTTTTTTTTTTTTTAATTTTAGGGAAGGGTCTACAGGTTGTTCAGGGTCTCATTAATACTACTAGATTAGACTTGTATTGATCCACCTATTTACAGCCTCTCAGGAGCTGGGATTACAGGCACCTGCCACCATGCCCAGTCTTAATTGCTGTCTCAGCATGCCCCAGGGGCGGGGCTGGCATGGCAGGGCCCAGGGATCAAACCCCTGGCCCCTACGCCTGCTTGCGGGAACATGCTTTAGTCTTAAGTGAGAGAGATTTAGTGTAAATACAAGGTGCAATTTAAGGTTAGACTTACAGTGTTTATACAGACTTCCCATTTTCATTTTTATAACGGATTAGAAAGATTCAGTTGCTCTCCACTCTTTGTGTAATTTACCTGTTACTTAACAAGCTTCTCTGTCTGTGTTCTAATTTTTCTTGCCCTAAAACTTAAACATTTCTGTATGGATCACCTGCTGGCCATATACTTTTCGGTTTGGAAATGCATCTAACAAGAAATGCCACTCATTACTAATGATAACTTAACATGTGCCAGGTTAGCCAGGAGTCCAGGCTAGCATTTCCATTGGCACATGGCACCCTTGGCTTGTCTTTGAAGTGGAAGTGTCTCAATACTTTAATCTTTTCCACAGTTCATCTGAGATGGGTTGGAAATATCTAAGTGTATTATTTATCTTTTTACACCACATTTTCCTTTGTAATTGTTACAACTTGACAAATACATGGTGCCACTTCTGTTCTTACAGGTGGAGCCACTTTTGGAGGTGAATTCCTCCTCTGTCTTCTTTCAGCCTCTCAGACTTAAGTATTTTGTGGCTTGGAAAATGCTTTTTGCTGAGTTGTGGTAGAAGCTAAAATGAAATAATTTTAAAGCATTGTGAAAGCGGTGGCAATAGCATTTACTATGAAATGGTAGTTCCAGTTTAATGTTAGTAATTAAAAGCTTATATGTTGTCATATTCTGCCTAACATGACCAGCAGTCTCCTTAGTATTGCTTGTTCTGCTCAGGATGGTTCTAAAACGTCTAGATGGAAATGACAGTAAAAAAAAAAAAAAAAAAATTAATGAAGGCTGAAAATAGACACCTCAGTGATAGAGCGCTTGCCTAGCATGTGTAAGGTTCTAGCATGTGTTTAATCCCTAATATCACACCAAAAAGTAATTATTTTTGTAATAAATAATAGCACTTCAGGGCATACACAAGGGCCTGAATTCAATCCCCAGTATCAAAAAAAAAAGCACTTCAGCACTGTAATGTTAAGTCTTTCATGAGAAACAGGAATATATGTGATGTGTTCATAGAAAGAAACTGCAAAATTCTGGTCCTGTGTATGCAGAATATGACCTCCCCCAAATGTCTTGATCCTTCTTATTGCAGCAGCATTGCTGATGGTTTCCAAGCTTGGCCCACATGTACATACACTGTTCTATGCAATTGTTTGTGGAAAGGTGTTTTCCTGCAGTTGAGGGGTGATTTCTTGAAGGGGAGGAGTGCATATTTCAGAAATACACAAAGTACTATTTCTTTTGGCTTCAGTACAGAGCATATATATATATATATATATATATATATATATATACACATATGGTCTATTGATATTATTTTGCCCTTAATTCCACAAGCCAGATTAATTTCACTTGAATTTGATGTGCTGGCACACCCTTAATAAATGTTGTACTGGAAAATGTACATGGAATCAAAATTTGCCTCCTAAATTGAAAGCCTTTCTCACTTGCCCCACATATGACCATGATGGATACTAGCCGCACTGGAGAGAAACACCTTTTTAGCACTTCGGTTTTTGTTTTCCATGTCTGATGTACTTTTGTCTCGTTGGATCTTCAAGTTAAGTGCTTTAGCAGATTCTGTGCCTTTATTATGTTTGTGGGCTCCACTGTGTGGTTCAAGCAAGTAAGCATGGACCTCCAGTGAGGTGTTTTCATTGTAGATGTTTGTTTTGACCTGGTTGGTGTTTGCTCCAAGGAGTATGGATGCATTTGTGTCACACCCTCAGTCTGGAGACTAGTGGGTGTGGCTCCTTAGAAAAGGAAAGCTGTAACAGATTTCATGACCTCCAGCTGCTTTTGTGCCTGCTGTGGGAGCCCAGTGTTCTGACTGTGAGACGTTCACATTCAGCAGATGCTCAGAGTCAGGGTGACGTTTGACCCTTGATGCCTTTGAGAAGGAAATCTTGTGGTGTCACACAAATGCACATCGGGTATGTCCCTCCTCACAGTTTCAGTGTCCACAAGGTGCTTTTATCACAGTTCATTGAAAGTCATCTGCCTTCTCTTAAAAGGGGGAATCACAGCAGGAAGCAGTGGGAAAGGAAGAGGAGCTAAGCGCAAACAGCAGGATGGCGGAACCACAGGGACCACCAAGAAGGCCCGGAGGTGGGGAGAATGCCACCCCAAGCCCCAGGGTTTGCATGTATGGTGCCAGCAAAGTCCACTAGAGGAGAACATATTCTTGAGTACTGTGCAGTGGTGGTGAACCAATGGCACATGTGCCTCAGCGGGCTGTTTGTTATCATTGAAAGCTCTTAAAGGTTCACCATCATTACTCTAGTGTCTGAAGCTATCAGGCCCCTCCCTTCCTTCCTTTTTCTTTCCTTCCTTCCTTCCTTCCTTCCTTCCTTCCTTCATTTTTGTTTGTTTCTTGAGTCAGGGTCTCACTATTTGGCCCAGACAGGCCTTGAGCTCGCAATAATCTGCCTGTCTCAGCCTCTGAAATGCTGGATTATGGACCTACACCATCATGCCCACCATGTATTAGCTGTTTTTTTTTTTTTTTTTTTTTGAGACAAAGTCTGACTGTGTAGTTTAGGCTGCCTTGAATTTACTGTGTACCCAAGGTTGGTCTTAAACTTGTAGTGATCCTCCTGCTTTAGTGTCCTGAGTGCTACAGTTATAGGTGTGTACCAACACACTCAGCCCATGAGCACTTTCAAGGGCAAAATTACCCAGGAATGGTATCCTAGTTTATGAATTTGCTAGTACAAAAAAGATTCTAGGCCAGCATCCTTTGGATAAGCCTGGGGCATGAGTTCCAAGGTATCCTGAAAAAGAATAGGTGAGATAGAAGGGAGGATTACCTACTGAACACCACCTTTTTAACTTCCTACCTTTCCTGTCTTGGAAGCTCCTGTTGTCTTTGTTTTATACTCAGGTGATAAAATCTGGGTTATTTTTTGCTTAGGCTGGCAGTAGGTAATGAGTGCTATCTTTGACCTCTTGTTTATTAGTTTCTAATAATGAATACACTGAAGGAAAGAAGCCTAAATACCCTCATTCCACTTCTCCCTTTCTCTTCTAGTGTGTACTGGCTCTATTTCGTGCACAGAGTATCTTACCAGGAGTAGTTGGTTACTTCTCAGTGTCTACAAAAACTACTTTTAACCCAGATTGCTTTGCCCAGAAAGCTTAATGTGCTCATTTCCCTGTGTCGCCTGCAGGGGGCAGGGTGGTCTGAATTACGGAAAATATTTAAGAATAGCATGTCTTCCAGCTGAAATCTAATAAATCAGAGGCTTTTCTTACACAGTAGAATGTGGTTCAGCTAGAGGGAGTCTGAGTCTCTTGATTTTATTTTTTCCTCTTTGCAGTGACCCTTTGTTTTCTGCTCAACGCCTCCCCCCTCACGGCTATCCCTTGGAACACCCATTTAACAAAGATGGCTACCGGTACATCCTAGCTGAGCCAGATCCACATGCCCCTGACCCTGAGAAGCTGGAACTCGACTGCTGGGCAGGAAAGCCCATTCCTGGAGACCTCTACAGAGCCTGCCTATATGAACGGGTTTTATTAGCCCTGCATGACCGAGGTATGCAGTGTCAGTAATCACATAGACCAAGGTGACTTTAAACTGGCCTCCTCTTTGCCTGGCCTAGGATTACACACACATCTTAGTCTGTTGCCACTCCCAGCCCTCTAGCCAGATTGTGACTATGCAAGAGATAAATTCCATCTCTGTGTTCTTCCTATAAATTCTAAGCCATTGTATATATATATGTATATATAGTTTAACACAGTAAAGTTCCAAAAGTGATATACCCAGAGACTTTCAATATCAAGCTTCTCATGATAACATTTTTTTTTTATCATCAAAACAGCTTTATTTTTGTCACCAACACACATATGATGCTGTGATTTTGTTTGTCTCAAATATTACATAAGTGTCCATTAAAGATAACATTTTATATAATCATAGTACAGTTAATCAAAACCAGGAGATCAATACTGGTCAATACTATTACATTGGTACTACAGGGTGATCATCCCCAATCGGAAAATCTGAAATGCTTTGAAACCCAAATCCCTTTGAGTGCCAAATGATGCTCAGAAGGTTTCGGTTTCATCTGGGCATGGTGGCACCCACCTGTAATATCAGCACTTGGGGCAGCTGAGGTAGGAGGATTGTGAATTCAAGCCTGTTCTGGGCAATTTAGCAAGACCCTGTCTCAAAATAAAAGCCACGGGGCTTGTAGCTTAATGTGGAGGCCTGAGTTCCAGCCCCCATACTACATACAAAGAGAAAAACATTGGGATTTCATAGCAGTTGAGATTTAGGATTTTTATTTTTTTATTGTTTTTATTTATTTATTTATGTGTTTGGTATAGGGTCTTCCTACACAGCTCAGACTTAGTGATCCTCCTGTTTTCATCCTCCCCGGTGCTGGGATTACAGGTGTGCACCACCATGCGCAGGGGCTAGCTCAGCATGTGGTGCCAGGGATCAAACCCTAGTCCTGAGCAGGTGCTTATTCTGCTGAGTTATCTTGCCAGCCCTGTTAGGATTTTATATTAGGGATTTACACCCAAGTGGTCTACATAAGTATTCTAAAATCTAAAACTCTTAAATCTAAAATACTGCTAGAGGGACCGGGGAGATGGCTTAGTAGAATAAATGCTTGCCTGGCAAACACAAGGGCCTGAGTTCAATCCCCGGTTCCGCAAAAATAAAATAAAATACTGCTAGTATTTTATATAAGGGATACTCAACCTATATTGACAAAATTAAAATTTTTAAGTAAGTTTTCAAGAACATCTTTTATTTGCCTTTCTGTAGTTTTTTGGACAGGGTCTTGCTCTGTAGTGCAGGCTGGCCTTACACTCACTGTATAGCCCAGGCTGGCCTCAAAGGTACAGCAGTCCTCCTGCCTCAGCCTCCTGAGTGCTGGGATTACAGGTATGTGACACATGGCCTGGCCAGACAGACCCATCTTTTTTTCCCCCTGTATTTAATTATTTGTCCTTCAGCCATTGCTTAGTTTTCATGACAGTGGTACTTTTTTATGTTTATTAATTGCTTACCTTGTATGACTTCTCATGATTACACTGAAATTATAAAGTTTTGGGAAGAATAACATAGGAAGGAGTCTCGTAGGGTGTTTTTTTGTTTGTTTTTGCAGAACCAGGGATTGAACTTGGGCCCTCGTGCTTGCCAGGGAGGTACTTACTCTGCTGAGCCATCTCCCTAGCCCTTCTCCTAGGACTTGTGATGATGATGTCTTACTGATTATGTTGACTCTGATGACTTAGTTAAGGTGCTTCTGCTGACTTCTCTAGTATAAAGTTACACTTTTCCATTTACAGTTAGTAACCATCTTGAGGAAAATACTTTGAGACCATCCATATAGCCTATCTCTCCATAAAGTTTTGTTTACTGATTCAGTGCTCATTTGTGGATCTTGCTTTAAATAATTGTTACTGTGGTGTTTGTCTTTATTATTTTTCCAATTTTTCTTTTCTTTTTCCTTTTTAATTGATTATTTATATAAGTGTAGACACATATTTTTGTGAGCCTCACTTTTTTTAAGTACTTACATTGTAGTATCACAAGATACATTTATTTATTTATTTATTTATTTATTTATTTATTTTTTGTTACTAATTTTTCATGAAAGCCAGAATTTTTTTTTTTTTTTTTAATTGAAAAGTGATATTTAGAAATTAAGATCTGGCTGAGTATGGCAGCTATACTCCCAGCGCTCGGGAGGCTGAGGCAAGAGAATTGCCAAGTCTGAAATCAATCTGGGCTACATAGTGAGTTCTTGTCTCAAAACAAAAGAAGATATATACTCTGGGTATTGTCATTGCTCAGTGTGGATGTGGCGTGTAGCTAGTATTTTGGAAGTTAGAGAGTGACGCAGGCGGTTGCTTGGCTTTGTTTGAGGGCCTTGGGTCATCTGCTGCACTTCTTTCATCCCAGCGTTTCTTACATCTTTCCTCCATTTTCTTGACTTCTGTGCTTTTGACACTGAGCCATTTCCCCAGCTTTTCTGTAATTTTGGAGGGAGTTTTTTGTTTGTTTTTTATATAAAATCTCATTTTTTTTGCCTAGGCTAGCTTTGAAGTCCTGAGCTCTCACGATTTTTTTAAGTGGAAGTTTTCTGGATTTGTGTATGTTTTGTTTTAATTTGTTTTGTTTTGTGCTGGAGAATGAACTCAGCCCCTTCACACTGAGCTATTTCCAGCCATTTTTTCTTATTTTTTTATCTGAAACAAGGTTCTGCACCTGCCTCAGCCTCCCAGAATGCTAGGATGGCAGGAATATGCCATTCTACCTGGATAATTAGCTAGTTTTGATTTTTTTTTTTTTAAATGTATTTGGTACAGGGTCTCACTATGCAGCTCGGACTTATGGTGATCCTCCTGTTTTCAGCCTCCCCAGCACTGGGATTGCAGGCACGTGGCCACCGTGCTAGTCTCAGTGGCTGGCTCAGCACGCCTGGGGGCGGGGTCAGCACAGCAAGTGGTAGCTGGGAATCAAAACCCAGTCCCTGTGCTTGTGTAAGCAGGTGCTTAGTCCACTGAGCTGTCTCTTCTGTTATGGTTGTAAGTAACCCTAAGGGAAGCTGACTAAAGGACATGTAAGGACTCTACCTTTGTTTTATAAATGGAATCTCATTATATTATCTAGGCTGGTTGGCCTACTCCTTGTGCCTTAGTCTCCCAAGTAGCTGGGACTATAGGAATGTTCCCCTACAACTGCCTTTTTGTTTGTTTGTTTTTTTGATACATGGCCTTACTATGCAGTTCAGGCTGGCCTCAAATTCACAGTAATCCTCCTGCCTCAGCCTCTTGAGTGCTGGGATTATAAATGTGTGCCACCATGCCCAGCTTATACTGCTCTTTAAAGCTTGAAATTATTATAAAATAAAAATTTTATAGGACCAGGTATGATAGTACACACCTATAATCCCAACAGTTGCACTTAGAAGACTGAGGCAGGGGCTGGGGAGATGGCTCAGTAGAATAAGCGCAAGGGCCTGAGTTCAATCCCCGGTTCCGCCAAAAAAGAAAAAAAAAAAAAAAAAAAGAAGGCTGAGGCAGAGGTATTGCCACAAGTTTGAGGCCAGCCTAGACAACGTAGTGAGTTTGAAGCTAGCCTAAGCTACATATTGAAATTCTCTCTCAAAAAACACACCATTAAAGTGCCTGCTTGGGCAGACACAGTGGCCAGGGTTCAATCCCTGGCCTGCCATGCCTGTCCCACCCCCCAGGTGTGCTGAGTCAGTGATTGAGGCTGGGCGTGGTGGTACATGCCTACATTCCCAGCTTTTTGGGAGGCTGAACATAGGCAGATCACTCTGAGTCTGATCTACATAGTACATAGTGAGACCCTATAGACCCTTCACAAAAATACAAAAGAAAAAAAAAATTGAAGGACTATGCATATGCAGTGCAGTTAATTTTTACCTGTCATCTAAATGTAATTGCATTTAATAAAAACTAGATCATCTAACAGCTTTCTTCCCTTCTCCTTTTTTTTTTTTTTTTTTCTTGTGGCTGGCTCAGCCTACCGGAGGCGGGGCACTGGCATGGCTTGTGGCGCTGGGGATTGAACCACACAGTCCCTGCGCTTTGCCTAAGCTTGCTTAAGCAGGTGCTTTAGGCTGCTGAGCTGCCTCACAGGCCCTCTCCTTTCTTTTTTCTTTCTCTTTCTTTTTTTTTTTTTTTTTTTTTTTTTTTTTTTTTTTTTTTTTTTTTTTTTTTTTACACATGTGTGTCTGGTTTATTTCACTTATGAGTATATGATCAAGTGGCATCCACTTCAATATAAAAGCTTCAAGTTTATCATTCTTAATAGCTGAATAATACTCTATCGTGTAAAAATACCACATCTTTTTCAACGATTGCTCAGGTATCTCCTTTCTGTCAGTATCTTATCTTAGTATTTTTAGACCCCTGAATTAATATTCTGATTTTTTGTGCTGTCTGACTGGAGCATCAGGGCTGTATTTCCAAGTGTCTCAGGTGAGTTTCAGCCTCTGAATCTCCTTCACTGTAGCTCCCCAGCTGAAGATCTCTGATGACCGGCTGACCGTGGTGGGAGAGAAGGGCTATTCCATGGTGCGGGCCTCCCATGGGGTGCGGAAAGGCGCCTGGTATTTTGAAATCACTGTGGATGAGATGCCACCGGATACCGCTGCCAGGCTGGGATGGTCTCAGCCCTTAGGTAAGCTGGAACCCTACTGTGCACATCATAGGAATTGGCCTTAACCTGACTGGGGCATAAAATTCTGTGTCTGAAGGGTTTGTTGGTTTGCAGTTTTTGGAATACTTGTGAGAATTGTAAAATTACCAAAAAATATGTAATAAAAAGCAGTAGAATCTCTTTGCTTTAGGAAACCAGAGTTGATGTGCAATTGTCTAATTTATGTATCTTTTTATTGGGATAGGTAACCTTCAAGCTCCCTTAGGTTACGATAAATTTAGCTATTCTTGGCGGAGCAAAAAGGGAACCAAATTTCACCAGTCCATTGGCAAACACTATTCTTCTGGCTACGGACAGGGTGATGTCCTGGGATTTTATATCAACCTTCCTGAAGACACAGAGACAGCCAAGTCCCTGCCTGATACTTACAAAGACAAGGTGAGTGTCCTTCCTTTGTGGTCACTGTAAAGGTCTTGCAGCCAGCCCTGAGCCTTGGCCTAGGTGCTAGGAACACTGCCCACCTGAAGCTCTTCTCCTGTTCACATCCTGTTTGGTACATTTTCAGACAGTGAGAATTGAAAGCATGTAAGTCAGTGCCCAAATACCCCTCACCTAGGTTTTACCATTGACATGTTTAGATCTCTTTTTCCACCTATCTGCCCATTCATCCTTTTTATGTACTGCAGAAAAATTGGCAAAAATGAGTATGTTTCCACCCCTTCAGGATGTATTTCATTAGCTAGGATTCAACCTTGTTTATTTATTTCTGTGGTACTGGAGATCAAAATCAGGACCTTATGCTTGCCAGAGAGGCACTTAGGCCACTGAGTGCTCTCCCTGCCCTTAACCTTGTATTTTTTTTTTTTTTTTTTAATGTATTTAGTGTAGGGTCTACTGGGTGTCACTACACAGATTGGACTCGTAGTGATCCTCCTGTTTTCAGCCTCCCATGTGCTGGGATTACAGGCTTGAGCCACCACCCCCAGTCTCAATCACATCTCTGCACACCCCAGGGGCAGGGCCAGCATGACACACCAAGCCTAGATCTCCAGTCCCTGTGTCTGCCTAAGCAGGTGCTTTAATCTGCTGAGCTATCTGGCCAGCCCACTCATCTATTCATTTTCTTAATAGTGCCTTCTGGTTCACCCCAGTTTTAATTGTTGTGAAATTTAATTTACCACACTTAGCCAGGCATGGTGGCATATAGCTGAACTCAGGAAAATTACTATGGGCAACATATGCATAGTAAGTTGAAGGCCAATCTGAACTACATAGTAAGACTAGTAAGACCATGTCTTAAAAAGAAAAAAGCAAAGGAAGCCTATGTTTAGCTTTTACATGTTGGTTTTCTGATTTACCTTGAATTAGTTTTTTTTTTGAATTAGTTTTTGTGCAGTGGAAGTCAAGGTTCTTTTTTTCCACAGGGCTCCCACGCTTTGCAGCACCATTTGTCAGCCTGTCTCCACTGGCTTTCTGTTGTGTCTGTAATGAAAACCGAATGCCCATCTACAGAGATCTCTCTTTGAACTCTGCCACTTACCTGTGTGTGGTACTTTGTGTGGTGCCAGTGTCCAGGTGCTGAGGCTTCGAAGGGTGTCTCTTTAGGAGCTCAATGGAGGGCTTTTGCCTAGCATGCATATGGCCCTGGGGTCAGCCCCCAGCACTGCCACTGAGAAATATGCATACAAATGAATAAATTGGGTAGTGGATGCCCTCTAAATTTGTCAGAAAAGGAGCAATCCAGTTCTTGTCTTATGAAGTGCACCAGATACTTGATTCTCAGCCTGAGCCCTGCCATCAGGGCCATGACAAGCACCCCATAGATCCTGGTGGTGCGGAGGCAGCGCCTGTGGCCACCTGGGGAGGCAAGCAAAGGTCTTTAAATGCATTAGCTTTTACCTGGTGTGGTGGCATGTGTCTATAGTCCCAGCCAAAAATAGATAAATTAATTAATTTAAAATTTTTACTTTTTATTTAGACTATTTTTAATTTGTTAACAAGGTAGAATACTATGGATCTGTTCAAAAACTACATATGTACTAATATAAGTGACTTCTAGTGTATATAGCTGACTGCAATACTTAAGGTGGGAAGCAACACGTGCAGAACGTTTTTGCCACGTGTGGTTCTTTGTCTGTCTGTCTGGCATGTGCTTTTGGTGCATGTTCCTCACTTTGGAGTCCCCAGTGCTGTGTGTACTTTAGCTTCTCTGGGAGCGCTCAGGTGCGCTGGAGCCATGGTTCACTTTGTAAAGTAAGCAAGCTGCGAGATGTGAGGATGCAGAGAGATGCTCTCCATTTTATGTGATTATATAGGGGGCCTGCCCATTAGCTCAGTTGTTTTAAGTGCCTGCTGAAGTGAATGCAGTCAGGCTCAGGATACTGTGGTTTGATCTCCAGACCCTCATGCCTCACCAGATCTGCCCTTAAGGCATCCTGAGCCAGCCAAAAAAACAAAACAACAACAAAAAAAACCTTATGTGATTGTATGTCTTGTGAGCTTTTTTAAATATAAGCCTATTACATGTGTCTACCAAGAAGTTCAATTTTTAAAATGTACTGGATGTTGTACATTCCTTGGGAATACAGAGCTACATGGGCCCAGCAGTCAGCTGTGGGAGAAACGTGAAGCTAGCAGAGTAGAAATGGTATCCATAGTGTGGGGCTTTAGGTTTAAGTTCTGGATAATCGTTATTTCTTCCACTAAGATTATTTAAAAAGTATGCATTAATTTAGCCTCTTTTTTTTAAGAGAGTAGTTTAGGCTGGCCAGGCTGGCCTTGAACTTGTGTCAGTCTTCCTGCCTCAGCCCCCTAAGTACTAGGATGACAGGTGTGCAAACCACACCAAGCTACTTTAGCCTCTCAGACAAGTGTTTCTTTCTAGTGTCTTTTTTTTTTTTTTTTTTTTTTTTTTGTACCAGGGATCAAACTCCGGACCTTGCACTTACCCATGCAGGTGTTTATGCTACTGAGCCACTGAGCTATATATCCCTGGCATACTTTAGCCTTTTTTTATGGAGATTTTTGTTATGGTGAGAACATCTGCTTATATGTATTTCCTTACAAATTTTCTTACTAAGCACCTTTTAAAAATGTTTAACAAATATGGATAGCTAGTATTTTTTAAGAAGTACAAAGTAAACCAAATGTGGTGATAGACACTTGTTGTCTTAGCTACTCAGGAGACTGAGGCAGAAGGCACAGTTTGAGGGCAGCATAGACAACTTAATGAGAGCCTGTCTCAAAATAAAAGAAAAAGAAAGGGCAGGGATGAAGGGATGTGGCAGGGTTGGAATCATTACCTGGCATGTGAGCGGCCCTAGGTTCCACCCGTAGTGCCCAGAACTAGGCCCACACTAGTTCAAAATCTGATCAAAACCCACACCATGGATTTCTGACTTCTGTTGTGGGGCGCAAGGACTGGGTGCAGTTTGTGTGAGTCTGCCTTGGTTATTTCCAGCATGCAGCTGGTGCTTCAGTGTGCCTCTTTTTGCTCTCGGTTTTCAAGGCTTTGATAAAGTTCAAGAGTTACTTATATTTTGAAGAGAAAGATTTTGTGGATAAAGCCGAGAAGAGCCTGAAGCAGACGCCCCACAGTGAGGTGAGTGAGCCATGGTTAGAAATGCTCAGAACTGCATGCAGGGAAATGATGAGAGCAGGGAGAGTGCAACCCAGGGGAGGATGGTCAGTGCTCAGGAGCACTGCCAGCCACAGCTCCTCCGGGGTGCCTGGCACTGCTACTCTTGGGGATGATGTCTGTTGTGAGCACTCTGTTGAAAAAAGGCCAGACAGATCCACTGTCCTCATCCATGACCCAGGGTCGTGCCTAATGAAGAGGGAGCTGTATGCCTGGGGAGGGGCCTCATGGTGTGACCCAGTGGCAAGGGTGGGCTATGGCGACTCCTGTGCCCTGAATGCCTCCTGCCTGTCCCTGAGCAGGGGACGAGCCTGCCCAAGCTCACAGCACCATCCCAGGAGGTTGACCAAAGCCTAAGGGGAAGGAAATAAGGAAGGCAAAACTTTCTGGAGAGAGCTCAGAACGCCTTTGTGTAAAAATGCTGTGTCCTGCCAGGTGTGGTCATGGTACACTCTTGTCAGAGCAGTTGGGGAAGGTGAGGCATTAGGATTGCAAGTTGGAGGCTAGCCTGGGCAATTCAGCAAAACAGAAAAAATGGAAAGGGCTGGGGGTGAGCCCAGTGTGAAGGCTTTGGCTTTAATTCTCAGTACCCCCACCACCCCCCACACAAAATGAATAAAAATGCAGTGGCTTTCTCTGGGATAATAGAAACTATAAAAAAAATTAAGAAATCAAATGAGAATTTGATGACAGGAAAAAGAATAGAAAAAATAAGGGGCTGGGGAGATGGCTCAGTAGAATAAGTGCTTCCCTGGCAAGGACAAGGGTCTGCATTCAATCCCCTGTTCCACCAAAATAAATAAAATAAGCTTCTATAGATATATTTCCCAGGGATTTTAGGTAAAATAGGACCTAATAAAATCTAACATAGAACAGTTTGGTATATGTGACATAGGAGTTCAGAAAGCAAATGAAAATGCTGAAGTCCACTGGGTTAGTACATGTTTACATTAACTTTACTTGGAGAAATCAAAAGTATCATGTAGCCAGGTGTGGTGCTGCATACCTATAATCCCAGCACTTGGGAGGCTGAGGTAGAAGGATCACTGGGCAAGGCCCAGCCTGGGCTACATAGTGAAAATCTGTCTTAAAAGGGAAGAAAAAGGTCCAGCAGAATAGCTCAGCAGATTAAAGCAGATGCAAGGGCTGGGGGTTTGATCCCCGGGCCTGCCTTGCCTGCCCCACCCCTGGGGCATGCTGAGATGGCACCTGAGACTGGGTGTGGTGGTGTGTGCCTGTAATCCCAGCTCTTGGGAGGCTGTAAATAGGCAGATCACTACAATCCTGAACACCCTGTAGATCCTTCCCTAAAATGCAAAAAATAAAAAAAATTTAAAAATAGAAGGAAAAAAGGAGGGAGGGAAGGAAAGGAAGGCAGATTCATGTAAATTTAAGGCACAGTTACTACATAAATACTGTACTATTCTTGAAATACACTTATTTTTAGTGTGTAAGCAACATTTCTTATATGTTTTCCAAGTGAGTTCGTCTGTTTGTTCTTTTTTAAAATTCTGAATTTTAATTTTTCAGATAATATTTTATAAAAATGGTGTCAATCAAGGTGTGGCTTACAAAGATATTTTTGAGGGAGTTTACTTTCCAGCTATCTCATTGTACAAGAGCTGCACGGTATGTATCCCATCTGTGTTCCATCCTGTAACATAGCGTATGACTGTGTTCTGAGCAAATGGGAGACTAAGGTAGGGGTATTGCCACAAGTTCAAGGCCAGCCTGAACTGCATAGTGAAACCCTGACTCAAAAAACCACAAAAAATTTGTGTGGATTGTGCTGAAAAGCTATTGAGCTCTGGAAATAAACCTGAACTGCTCCAGAGTCCATGGGACTCTGCTGCCCTTGTCCAGTTACTGTTTCCTGGGGTTTTAGAAAGTAGATTCTTGGATATAGACTATGCAATTAGCGTGCATGTGCTTTTCCTTCAAACGCATTGGGGTGGTCTTTGTCCAGGTCAGACTATACATACCTTTCACAGGTTTCAAAGTACATGTATGTTTGTGTGTGTGTGCACGTGTGCGTGCATGCAATTCCTGCAAGAGTTGCAGGTATGGTGACCTGCTGTTATTAGGGGCTGTTAGTGGTTACATATTTTTTTGTTTGTTTTTTTGGTACCAGGGATTGAACTCCGGACCTTGTGCTTGCCGGGCAAGCACTTACTCCACTAAGCTATCTCCCCAGCCCCATAGATTGTTTTTTAAAGAACATGATCCAAAGCCAGGCATAGTAGTGCATATCTGTGATCCTAGCACTCAGGAGGCTGAGGCAGAAAGATTGCTGTAAGTTTGAAACTAGTGGGCTACATAGTGAGTTCAAGGCCAGCCTTACCTACATAGTGAGATATTTTTTTTTTTTTTTGGTGGTACCAGAGATTGAACTCAGGACCCTGTGCTTGCCAGGCAGGCACTTATTCTACTGAGTTATCTCTCCAGCCCCAATATAGTGAGATCTTATCTCAAAAAAAAAAGGGGGGGGAGCTGGTGAGATGGCTCAGTGGTCTAAAGCACCTACTTAGAACAAGCTTAGCAAAGCACAGGGACCGTGGTTCAATCCCCCAGCACCACATGCCAGCCAGCCCCGCCCCCTGGTGGGCTGAGCTGGCCACACACACACACAAATAAATAAATAAATAAAATTTAAAAAAAAAAAGAAAGTAATGCTCTTTTTTTTCCCCAGTTCTTGATGGGTTTAGGATTTCAACCACTTTTAGCAATAGTAATACATATCTCATTTGTTGCATTTGTATCTTGAGCATCATAGCTACCTTTAAAGTGGAAATTTTCATGTATTAGATTAATTTTTCATTTTTTTTTCCATGTCTTCCTGAACTGAATGACTCCAGGTTTCCATTAACTTTGGACCATGCTTCAAATACCCACCCAAGGATCTCACCTACCACCCTGTGAGTAGTGCTAGCAGCCTGCGGTCTGCGTCCCCTCCCACTGCGCCTGCTAACTCTGCCCCCTTCTGTCCCCTGCAGATGAGTGACATGGGCTGGGGCGCTGTGGTGGAGCACACACTGGCTGATGTCCTGTACCATGTGGAGACGGAAGTAGATGGGCGGCGCAGTCCCCCTTGGGAGCCCTGACTAGGCTGAGCATTTTCCACACGTGAACTTTCTGGAGAATAGGACTGGGGCTTTTGTCTTTGAACTCTCAAATATCCTCCCAAAGACACTGCAGAGCACAGCGCTCCTTGAGCCAGTCAAGGGCCGGGCAGCGGTGCCCAACACTCCCTCCCCACCCTGCCACACTCTTATTTTATGTGCCATACACCAACAACTGCTGACCCCAGGACCCCAAAAACTTCCTGTGAAACTGGTGCTGCCTCCCATCTCTGCCAGCAGGCACTTGTTACCCTACTGCATTTTCTAAAGAATGAATACTCTGGTCACAGAGCTAATGTATGTAAAAGACATTTCCTTCCACAGTCATTGCCTCCATCCTGCCTGATCTCCATGCGGAGTGAGGCTGTTTCTGAGAACTGAAACTGACAGTATGGCTCAGCCCATCTCAGAGCAGCTTTCTTTTGGTGTGGGTTTGTCTGCTGACTTTGAAACACATTTGAACCCTGGAGTCTGAAATGACTTGGTCTCTAGAACTGTAATTGTGAAAGAGACTTGGCTCTGCCTTAGCAGAATTAGAACTCTTCTCCAAATAAAATTTGCCCCAAGGTTTGTGTGGTACTTGGTTTCTCTCAAACTGATTTTCCCTCAGTGGCAGTGTGAGAAATGTGGGTAGAATGAGGAGGGGGAGCCTGCCTGGAAGAAAAGACAGGTTTCAGGTCTATAGTCCATGTCCACATCTGTGTGTCCCTGCCCTCTTTGTTGCTTTGTTCTCACTGGTGCCCTATGAAAATTGGAATCTCAAGAATTTGGGCAGTGAGATAGCTCAGCAGACTAAAGTGCCTGCTTAGGCAAGCGCAGGGACCATGGCAATTCTATCCTGGTACACATGCCACACCAGCCCTGCCCCAATGGTGGGCTGAGTCCAGCGGGTGTAGTGGCACGTGCCTGTAATCCCAGCACTGAGGAGGCTGAAAACAGGAGGATCACTGTGTGTCCAAGCTGTGTAGTGAGACTATAACAGCCAAATACATTAAAAAAAATATTTTTAAAGGCAAATGGTTTTTCTCAGCTCTTCCTTTGATGTGGTATTGACATGCACAGGCTGCTTTCCTGCCCTGTGTTTTGCCCTTGGAACAGGTGATCAAGGTGTGGTTTCTAGGACTGGGGATGTCGCCCAGGGGGGAAGCGCTTCTACAGTTTATGCAAGACCCCAAGCTCAGCCTCCAGTACTGCCCAAGGGAAACAAGTAGGGTTTCCAGAATCCTAAAAATCAGAAGAGTAAGCTTGTTTTGGGATCTCTTTCTGTCCAACAAGATAGCTTAGCAAGCCTGCAGGGATCAAGGTTTGATTCCCTGTACCACATGCTGTGCCAGCCCCACCCCCAGGGTGGACTGAGCTGGCCACAAAAAAACAAAAAAAAAAAGGCTCTCTTTCCAGTTTCCCATCTCCCTTCTTAAATCCACAAATCTGGTGGCAGATGCAGACCCCCAGAGTTGCTCGAAGACCCTGCATGCCACTGCCTACCAGGTCATTAAGCAGAGCAATGTAACAGGTGATACAAAATCAATACATATCATGCCTGTGGCTTTGCTGCATAGCTTATTTTTGTGGAAAAATTCAAGTTCAAACAGATTTTGGCATCATAACACAGTAGTATTGACAATTTTATTTGCCTTTTAATGAATTGTCCAGACTCAACTTTGTCCATTTCAGTTTTGTTCTGTTTCATTTTAGAAGACAGAGCCTTGCTATGTAGCTCAGGTTAACCTTAAATGAATTATATAGTCAGGCTGACTTCAAACTCGTGGTGATCCTCTTGCCTCAGCCTCCTGGATGCTGGGATTACACATGTATATCACCACACCAGGCTCTTGTCCTATTCACATCTGAACAGGAAAATAAACAATATGATTGTAGGCTGAGGATTCAACCTGTCAGATTCTAGACACCCCTTAATGCATGGACTGATCTTAGAAGACAGACTTGGCTGGGCATAGTGGTGTATATCTGTAATCCCAGTATTCAGGAGGCTGAGGCAGGAGGATTGCCTTGAGTTTAAGGCTAGCCTGAACTACTCACCGACCCATTTCAAAAACTGCTAGATCATCCATGTGAAGAACTCCAAGAAAGGTGGCATTGTATAAAATTAGCTTTATGTACATGTATTGGACCTTCATAAATTAGGGGTTACAGAAAGAGTGGTTATTTTATTTGGAACAAAGTCTCACTCTGTAACTCAGACTTGTCTTGATCTCCTGTTTCAGCCTCCCCGGCACAGTATTACAGGTGTGCACCTCCTTGCCTGGTTTCAGTGGCTGGCACGGTGCACCCAGTGTTCTGGGGCCTGCATAACATGCAGTATCAGGGACTGAACTCCAGTCCTTACCCTTGCCAGGCAGGTGCTTAGACTGCTGAGCTATCTCCCAAGCCAAAGAGTGATTTTCTTGTTAATACTTTATGTTCAAGAGAGAATGCTTCCATACTCCTGCATCAATAAAGTCTGAAGAGCTCAGAGAATAGCTATTTTTCATCTAATTCTATATACTTTCCGTAATCAGACTGTCAGTGACAACTTGTTTTATTCAAATGTAAAAGTAAACAAGTGGGAAAATATCTCCCCACACATCAAGAAGACAGTTACAGTTACATAGTTTGAAGGAACAAATTAAGACCCAGCCTAAAGCCATGGTTTTGGCTGAAAACCCCCTCCTTAGCCCATCTCCTTGCCCTAGCATGTGTGTTGCCTTGCAGCCTTTAAGCACACAGCTTCTCTTTGAGGGGGTCTGTAACTGCTGTGGAAGCACCTCCCCCCCGTGGCTACCCTCCCTCAGGAGGAGGGACAGTGATCCCTAGGGTAAAAACAGACCAAGAAATAGTAAGTTACAATAAATATTCTGCTTTTATTTTAAATTACAATAACTCAATAAATACCATGGTTTCTGCTGCTGCTATTTTGTTTAATAAATAAGCTAGGACCCTATTTCCAAGTGGTGCAAGTCATCAGAGCCATTAAGACAAAAATGGAAAAGCTTCAGGTGTAATTGATTTTTTTATCCTTCTTAAATGTAGCAGAATGTGTTGTGTGTATTTTGAGACAGTTGCTGTGTATCCATGCTGGCCTTGAACTCGTGGTGTAGCTGAGGCTGGCCTTAAATACTCAGTCTTCCTGCCTCAGCCTCCTGAGCGCTAGAACTGCAGCATGCACTATCACACCTAGCTCCAATTCTATTTTTAAAGCATAACTTCTCTGTATTGTAGAAAAGGGAACTTACTGTTACCATATTACCCCTCTTCCAGCCACTTCCACACCTCAAATACTACAGTTTTAGTTGTGCAAGCGGAGAAGTTGGCAGCTCTGAACCAAATTGTCAGCTGTGTAATTCTGTACTATTTGGCATCATAAATAAACATGTTAACTTTATCTTAGTATGGTTTATTATCTCATTTAGTACTATCCTTTTAATTAGGTAGATAAGCCTGAGGAGATAGCTCAGTAGAATAAGTGCTTGCCTTGCAAGTTCAGGGTCCTGAGTTCAATCCCTGGTACCACCAAAAAAAAAAAAAGAATTAGGTAGATAAAAGGCTGCAGCTATAATCCTCTTGGGGGCTCATTAATCAGCCAGTTGCATAGTTCCTTAACGGATTTAGGTTTATGCTTATCACAAAAATTAATTATTTTATGAAAGATTCTGGTAACTTTCTAAATAATTAAATAATATAAATCTGCAGTATTTTCTTTTAATCAGGTTTAGTTTAACTAAATTTTTTTCTAGGATGAGGGTGTACTCTATTAGGCTGATTTTTCTTTTTTTTTTTTGGCAGAACCGGGGATTGAACTCGGGACCTTGCACATGCCAGGCAAGCGCTTATTCTACTGAGCTCTCCCCAGCCCCTGTTAGGCTGATTTTTAAAAAATAACTTTTTTTAAAAACAAGGACAGACTGAAGTTCTTGCATTAATTATGACTTTATTCTGACTGGTGCTTGTAGAAGAAGTAATGAACCCTGCGTGCAGGAAGAGGAGCTCTTGAGCCCAGTTCCTGCCTTTAGCACCCCTGTACCAGTCACTAGCATTTGAAAGATGGTTTTAATTGAGCATATAATTTGGTAACAGAAAATTTTGGCCCAGAAAATTTGGTAACCAGTGTCTTCAGAGCTTAGCCTATGTTCAGAGCTACTCTGTAGGTTAAGTGAGAAGTCTTCCTCTTTGTCTAAGAGCCTTCTTGCTGTTTTCTTGGTGCTAACTTTGTTAATAGTTCCAGCCCTATCACACCCAAACTCCCACCCTCCATCTGCAGGTGATGATTTTAGACTTGCAGGCTTCCAGCCGGGCGCCCCTGATGCACACGTGGGTTAGCTCCAAAGGCTCGGTGGGGACAGCAGGCTGGTGTTTAACCGTGGGTTTCAGCTGTGGGGCTGGACTCTAGGTGCCTGCGCAGGTGGTTGGCAAAATCCATCTGTGTCTGTGACAAGACCTGGTTGATGATAGTCTTTGGCAGCCACCCCTGGAGTGGGAGAGAGAAGAATGTGTCTGCCACTGGTCTGCTCTACTATGGACACCTCTGTGCCTGTCACAGACATGGGCTGTCTGGGGTGTGGTCTTCCAGCTCTGTTTATGGGTGCAGCCTTGGAGTTGACCAGGATCATGGGCTACATTTCTCAAAGGTCACAATGGTGTCAAAAGCACAGACATTTTTTTTTTTTTTTTAAATAAGGATCTACAGGGTCTCACTACATAGTACATCAGATGCTGGGACTACAGTGGTGCACCAACATGCCCAGTCTCAATGCACACCCCCAGGGCAGGGGCTGGACCAGTGGCACACCAGGGATTCAACCCCAGCAGCTGGGTCTGCCTAAGCAGATGCTTTGATCTGCTGAGCTATTTGGCCAGCCCTTAGGATTGACTCTTAAAACAGCTCTCTTCACAGCTATATGACCTTGAGCAATCTACATTTACATCTCTTATACTAAGATTTCAGGGCCTAAATTTCTTTGAGACAGAGTCTCACTTCCTAATTTAGGCTGTCCTTGAATTCACTATATCGCTCAAGCTGGCCTCAAACTCACTACAATCTTCCTGCCTCTGCCTCCTGATGCTGATGTTACAAGTTTGTGACACCACACCCAGCTGTTCTTTTTTTTGTTTTCCTTTTTTTTTTTTTTTTTACAGGGTCTTGCAGCACAGTTGAGGCTGGCATACAGCTTCCTGATGCTGGGATGAAAGTGACTCCTGAGCATCCTTCCTTCTGGAATGATCCACAGACTTGAGATGTGATGTGCCTGCTCAGGGAGCCACTGCAGGCTTGAGTAGCCACTTAGCACCCCTACCCACCACCCTGCCTGTGTGGATCCCTGCTGGAGACAATCTGGCTGGTGGTGTGAGGGGTCCAGCCTGTTTTCCTCACTGCCTCTACCAACCATGCCTCTCACCTTGAGGTCAATGCTGAGCAGCCAGGTGAGTTTGGTCTTTTCAGGGCTCCCAGCCAGCGGATGAAGCACCATGCAAGTGGGTCCCTGCTCAGCTCTGGTGGATGAATGGAAAGCAGGTCAGGAGGACAATTCAGAGTTCTATATGATTCATTCCTGCCACATTTCTGGAGCACCTTATCCTTTTTCCAAATCTCATTGGAAGTCCCCTTTGCCAGTGAACATAACGATGGTTGGCATGGTTACCAGCTCTCCAGTAAATGGTGTAGCTAGAGGGGAACCTGGAGTCTGCTGCTGGGCCCCTTTGTTGGTAGATGGCAGGGGGCCAGGAATAGATGCATCCCAGTTCCTGCTGGGATTAGAGGCATGTGACACCACACCCCACCAGAAAAAGGGAAATGTTTTATAAAAGAAAACTGAGGGTGGGACCCAGGACCCATTTCTTGGAGCTGGGGACTCTGCCCATGAGAGACTTGAATGCATATGCCTGTGTGGAAAAAGGTCCTGGTCTGCTGCCAGTCTCACCTGATGATGCCTTTCTGCTCGGGCATTTCCCCGAAGTGGGTGGCTATGCCCGCCATCACACAGGTGGAGCCTCTGCGCTTGGCATAGCGCACGCTCACAAAGTCTCGGGGCCCCACCAAGTTCCCTGCTGCTTCTGCAGCCAGCTCATGGGTTATGATGGTGTCTCTTCCAATCTTCTGCAGGACCTGCCAAGTCATAGGGAAACCAGATCACTCCATTACCCGGGCTGAGTTAGGACCCAGCCATAGTATGGGGCCTTCACTGGCCTGCCTTTCAGACTGTTCTTTTGGCCCTGCTGTCCACATGTGGATGCACTTACCTTGACCTCCTTGACGTTTGGGTTCCACTCTCCCATTGCCTCTATGCGATCCACAAGCTCTTCATAGAGCCTGTCCATGGGCTGGTCCACTACTACCTCCAACCGGAACATCTTGCCCACATCCGGGACTACCTTACTCAACACTTTGTCTCCATTTGCCTGCAGGGGCAAAAATGGAGCCATAGGATAATTGTTAGAGGAAAATATTCTTAGCCTAGGTCTCAAGACAGTGTTAGGTAAGATTGAGAGAGGTCCAGCAAAAGAAAATCCAAGCTGAGGCTCGAGGATACTCAGGCCTGCCTGGTTAAATAGCAGTGAAAATCATTCATGCCAGGGCCCAGACATCCACTGAAAACTGGAACCGGTAACCCACCAGCCCTAGACCCTTTTGGCAGCAGATGGTCCAGTTGAAAAGACCAGTGCCTGACTGCAGGAGCTCAGATCCTGAGACCTGGGAGTGGGAAAAGTCAGGTGTATTTATTTTTATGTATTTGGTATAGGGTCTCACTACGTGGCTTGAATAGTGATCCTCCTATTTTCAGCCTCCCCAGTGCTGGGATTACAGGTGTGAATCACCATGCCTGGACTCCTCACTGGCTCAGCGTGGGCCAGAGCCTCAGCCCCTGCACTTGCCTAAGCAGATTCTTAGACCACTGAGCTATCTCACCAGCCCTAAAAGTCTGGTTTATAATTAGCTAATTATACCATATAAACAGAGTTTTTGTGGGACCTTCAGCAGTTTGTTGTTGTTGGGGTTTTTTTTGTTTGTTTGTTTGTTTTTTTGTTGTTTTTTGGTGGAACCAGGGATTGAACTCAGACCCTTGCACTTGCCAGGGAAGCACTTATTCCACTGAGCCATTTCCCCAGCCCCTGTTGTTATTTGTTTTCTCCCCCAATTAAATACATCATATCAGAAGGACTTGAGGCAGAGAAGTTCACTGAGCCCTTAGCAAGATCAGTGCTGGGCCTAGATTCCAGGTTTCTAAGCTCTCAAACTTGGAATTATTTCCCTGGGTCAGAGAACTTAAGGAGAGGTTTTACTAGAACTTTGGGTAAAGGATAGTGTGTAAGCTGTTACTGAATCTAAAGCCACCAAAGTTTCTGATAAGAGTCCCTGGTTTTGGGGATGGGCCTTGTTACTGGTCCCCCAGACAGCTTTGGGCCCTTCCAGCCCCAGCTCAGAGTGGCTCAGCGCAGTATGCTTGGAGCTGGGGTCCTGATACTGAGTGATTTGGCCTCTAATGCACATGGACCACTGTTCTCAGGGTTTCTGCTTAAGGGTATTTGTATACACTGTTGCTATAAGAATATAGCAACAGTGTTTCTCCAATGGGGACTCTTAAATTGAGAAGCTTCCCTAAAAGAATATATTCTTGGGTGGCCAAATAGCTCAGTGGATTAAAGTGCCTACAAGGAGGCTCAGGGGCTGGGGGTTCAATTCCCAGGCCTGCTGTGCCAGCCCCACCCCTGGGGCATGCTGAGACTGGACATGATACTATGCGCCTGTAATCCCAGCCCTTGGGAGCTTGTAAACTGGCGGATCAGTACGAGTCCAATTTAGTAGTAAGATCCTGAATACCCTGTAGACCCCTTCCCTAAAATACAAATA
>NW_004524664.1:4346605-4354574 GCF_000260255.1 Octodon degus | reverse complement strand
TATATATATATGAAGTTAAAACTCCATGTGCCAAGTGACTACTGCAGGAGGCCAGATGCCCTGAGGTTGCAGGGTGGCATGGCCAGCTGCAGGCTTCCTATAGTACCCTCACCTGCTGGCTCTCCTTCTTCCAGCCCTCCTGGTCACTGAGGATGCCCAGGGCCTTGTGCATGGCCTCCTCCCCCTGCTGGATGTAGGCCAGCTCCTGGTCACTGTACAGAGGCTCCTCCAGCCGAGAACCTGGACAACCAGCCATGGAGAGAAAGATGACGTTCTTCCCTGTCATGGTCCCCCACCAGCTGCCATCCCTTAGATCTCCCTTGGATGTGCCCCTCCTTTGGGACCAGTACCAAAAGGTCCTGTCTCAAAATAAGGTGGGGAAGGGTAGGAAGGGATCAGAGCCTCAGCTACCCACTGGCATCCTTATAGCCTCCCCTGCCAGAAGCCCAGAAACTGAAGGACTTACCCAGCAGTGAGTTCCGACGCTGGACCTGGTTAATCCACATACCTGGGGCAGGCTCTGCCCGCACTCTCCGGGTCAGCTCCTGGCCAATGGCCAGTACTGCCTGGTGCCTCAGCCCTGTAGGGAAGGAGTGAGACTGTTTCCAAGGAGCTGGAAAGCTGCTCAGAGGGACCATTCCTGCTAGGAACAGACTCCTAGGAGGGCAGCACCCCAGTGGCCAGTTCAGTACACATTGCCTACACAGGCCACCTCCGGGAAGAAGTTTGCTTCCATCTGGGTGGACAGATCTGGCCTTGCTGGAGGAGTTGACCATGGTCTGCTGCAGAAGTTCTATTCAGTCAGGAAAATTCTACTTCTAAAGAAACAAGAATGCTATACTGAGCAGGCACTTGCCAGTGGGGAAGGTCCTGTGCCCACACAGCTACCCAGGGTGCCACTAGCCTGAGGTAGCCTGCTCCTGTGGGTGTAGCCAGGATGGCCCAATTGTTGGCTGCAGGTCTTCCAATCACATTCTGCCACGGTAAATGGAGAAGACTCCTGCAGCTCGGATTTTTCTCCCTTCAGTGGCAGTGGCCTTTTGTCCTAGTGAGCTCTGGAAAAGTAGCCCACAGAAACTGGTTTCTGCTGCCCCTGGCTGCACGCTGTGCTCCCATCCTGCTCACTTGTTCTTTGCTTGCTCCCTGGCTCCTCCTGCTCCCTTCCCTAACTGTGGCTCAGGCTTGCTGGAGTCGAGACTTTCTTCTCCCTCTACTACTGTGGCCTGGACTTTACAGACCTTGGAAGGTGCCTAGTCCAGCCCTGGAGGAAGCAGTCAGGAGCAGTCTAAAAACAATGGGAGGGGCCGGGGAGATAGCTCAGTAAAATAAGCACTTGCCTGGCAAGCACAAGAGCTTGAGTTCGATCTCTGGTTCCACAAAAAAATGTAAATAAAATAAAAATAATAAAAACAACTGGAGCCTAGCCGGGAGGCCAAAAAGGAGAAAAGTTTGGGAGAGACTGGCATTTTGTATCCAGCTCAGTTCTCCAAAGGGGAAAGCCGAGGTTCTCGGGGAAGAGAATTCCCCGGGCTCACCCACAGGAAGGCTTTCCCCCTATACAGACCCTTGCTTCCTGAGAGCTTGACCTCAGCTCAGCGCCTGGCACTCACCCTTCATGTTGCACACATGTCTGTAGGAGCTCCCGGCACACAGTTTAAAAGTTGCAAGAAGCATTGTGACTAGTAGATGTGGTAGCGCTGCTGCTGCTGCTGCTCCGCTCAGCGTGGCTTCCAGAACCTCTCGAGGTCTGCCTGTGTCCTGCAGCTATGACTTGCACCATGTGCTCTGCTCCTTAAATGCCCCTGGCTGAAGGCTATGCATCATTCCCCGGAGATAAAAAAAAAAAAAAAAAAAAGCCATTGCTTGCTGTGCGGAGGAAAGGGTCAAGGATAGAGAGATTGCCTCATGCTGCTGCTCCGGCCTTTTGGGGTGGGGGAGTGGGATTTGCAGAAGGGAGTGGAAAGCTTCCTGCCGATTCAGCGTTCAATGAAGAGGGAGAAACAGTGGCAGCTGAGCTGGAGCTGCTTAGTGAGGACACACTGTGCCTCTTAGAAGTTGAAAGTGCATATTTCAGGCCCTGTCATCAAACTCCAGACTCAACAGGTTTGAAGCCTGCATGCAGCAGAGAATGCCCCCAACCCAGGGAGGGGGGGCCACAGGTGCCCTGGTCAGAGCAGTGTGGTCCAGAAAAGGAAGCAGGATCTACAGAGTACAAAGGAAACAAGGTGCTGGGGCAGTTTTGCCCACCCCTGACCTTAAGAAATGAGGCTCCTGATGTCCAAAAGATAGAAACAACTTGTTCATGGTCAAACAACTGATCACTGTTGAGGCTGGGACAATCACACAGGTCTTTTGGCCTTTGGCCCATCTATACATGGTTCCTTTGGGTTTTTTTGTTTTGTTTTGTTTTGTTTTGTTTTTCTGGCAGAACCGGGGATTGAACTCAGGCCCTTGCGCTTGCCAGGGAAGCACTTATTCCACTGAGCCATCTCCCCGGCCCTTATACATGGTTCCTTTGATGGCCCCTTGGACACCTTGTGCATACAGCTCTTCATTTCTTTTCTTTTTTTTAATTTATTTTTTTATTTATGTGTGTTTGTGTGTGTGTGTGTGTGTGTGTGTGTGTGCCCAGCTCAGCCCACCAGGGGGCGGGGCTGGCTGGCATGTGGTGCTGGGGGATCAAACCGTGGTCCCTGTGCTTTGCTAAGCTTGTTCTAACTAGGTGCTTTAGACCACTGAACCATCTCACCAGCCCTTCATTTATTTTCTTATCCACTGATAGAAAACCTCTTTATCAAAGCCCCACATTGAGTGAGTTCTCTGTAGGATTTATGCTGGGGCAAGGATGACCCTGAGGGTTGAAGCTTGGCTCATAAGTTCCCAAAGCAGAGGTACCTTGGCTGGGCCACAGTGCACTATTTCTAGAGTCCTAGGCCAGAGGTTGACTTAGGAGTCCTGTTAGATTTGGGTCTTTCTTCTCTGTCCTTGAGAGTCCAGAGATAAGGGATTGTGGAACAAGATAGGAATTCCTTCAGTATGTCCACACTGGCAAGGAACAGGAACCAGTGTCCTCAGGCCTAGCTGTGGGGGCTGATAATAGCGCTAGGATTCTACCGAAGCAAGACAAAGTGGGCCTGCTCTGATTTTTATTTTTGGTCTTTTTTTTTTTCAGAACCGGGGATTGAACTTGGGCCAGTGCACTTGTCAGGGAAGTGCTTATTCTACTGAGCCATCTCCCCAGCCCCTAAAGAAGTGAGCTAAGGGGCAGGGCCCCTAAAGTGGGGCCATAGTTTAGCAGGGGTGACGTAGCTGTCATCTAGTTGATCATCATCTCAGGTCTCGTTGAACATTGTCTCACAGCTGGTTTGCACTGACCTGACCTGTAAAAATCCTTGCTGATGGAGGGGCAATTTGGTATTAGTCCTGAGAAGGTTGCATCTGGTGGAGCCAGGGTCTGTCCCAGGGTGTAAGCAAGCTGGATTTCCAGTTTCTGGAATGTGAGATAAGCTGGGTTGGACTTTGAGAAAGATCATGCCAGAGGGCAAAATGGAGTCAGTCAAGACAATGACTGAGCTCAGAGGAGCAAAGGATGATTCAAAGGGGCCTGTTCCACACACCCTACAGGTTTTCCCAGGGATCAGCTAGGCAAGCTGTGCTATGGGGCTTGGTACATATAGAAAGGTGGAAAAGCCAGAGTGCTGGGGGTCCACCCAGTCTTAATAACATGGGGGGCCTGCAGTGTTCAGCAAGTACTCACAAAGCAGGCTCACAAAGTGATGAGCACCTCTGTGAGTCCCAGGCACACCACTGCTCAGGCACAGGGACAGAGTTCCTCCGAGCAGCTGCCCTGGGCCATGCAACACAGTGTACTGAGGGCCGGGAGACAGGCTGGAAAAGGACAAGCAGTGCAGAGAAGAAGGGAGTTTATTTAGATCACAGTATGCTGTGAAGGAGGACATCAGGCAAGTTTCAAGAGGGGAATCACACAGGATGAGAGATTTAATAAGTATTTGAGGATATGGAAAAAGAGTCTAGGCAGCAAGGGTGTTTGTCTAAAGAATGTCTCCTCCTGGATCACTGAAGACTTTACAAATTATCCAGAAGCACCTGCATTGAGTTCAGAGTTCTGTGTTTACAGCTGTAACTTTGACAACACCAATACCTCCAGGTCTTTAGTTTAGCAGAGACGGTGATGAGCAGGTCTATACACACCTTTTAGAGAAGATAGGTGTCATGGTTTGGGGTTTTTGCAAAGGGAACAAGGTTCTGAGCTCCTTCTCCAACAAGAGCAGCCAAGTTCACCACAAAAGGCAGCATGACAAGGTCCTCGAGCAGAACAGCCCAAGAGAGCCATCAGCTTCCAACAGCTTCTCCAGCCAGTTTCCCTAACAGCCTCATATCAGCTTCTCCCTTTCTCCCTCTTATGCTGCTGGCAACAATTTCAAGTGGGCCTCCCAAGCCCAGCACCACACTAGTTCCGTTCAGCTGGGTGTAACAAGTTGACCACCAGTAGCCATCCACTACAATGAGTCAGGACTCTGGAGGAATGAATAGGACTTTCTCATCAGCAGGTTGATCCCTTAGATTCCCTAGGGAGGGTGAATTTCTAGAGCTCCTCTGTTAAGTGTGTCAATCTTTGTCATTGCCAATATGGCCACTACACACTGCTTTGCTGACCTTGAGTTTGAGTAAAAGGCAGATCCATCTGTCAAGAATATTGCACGTGGAAAGACTCACACAAGATCTGCCCCTGGCCCAGGCCTTGCTTCCTGTGTGCAAACGGCCTGTGTCCTTCAGCACTGCAAGGAGGTTGGGAAAGCCAGCCCCACAGTGGATGTACTCTCGTCCCCCACCCCTCTGTAGATGGCACAAAAGGGCAGGGTCCTGCAGAACTGGGTCATGCCCGGAGGGGGCGCAGGCGAGTCCTATAGCCTGGTTTCATCCGTGGTGAAGCAGTCAGGGGTCCTGTGAGCAGCAGCTGCTGAATGGATGGGTTGGTCCTCAAGGCCCACCATACCCCCTTCTTGTGTGAAGCCTCCTCTGATCACCCTAACCTGGAGGAGTGGCTTGTGCCTCTGAGAGAGAGACCCTCCCAGTACCACGACAGGGTTACCCCCAGGTCCTAATGTACATGTGGTAGGAGGATACCATATCCATGTCAGCTTTCAAACCCAGCCTCACCCTGGCACTCAGCTCTAGGGGACACAGCCTGCATTCACTCCTTTTCCACCATTTGGGGAAAGGGCTGGGCCACCAGCTCATCTTTGACTTAGGAACCTGCCTGTAAGCCCCATCTTCAGCCCTCGAAGACTCCAGAAAGGCATCTGATTCAATCTTTCCTTTTAAAGGCAAGGAAGAGTAGAGGTGCATGGCAGGTGCCCTGCACACGTGCAGCCTTGTGCACACGTGTCTTGCGGGGGGGGCGCTGAGCAGGGGGCAGTGGTTATTATGGGACAGGCCACGCAGATAATGCTCAAGGCCATGCTCTTGGCATCCTGTGCAGAGTGATGGCCATGCCTCAGAAGGAGGAGGTGGTATGGGTGGCCCGGAGCACTGAGGCAGATGCTGCTGCTGATGTCAAAGGCTGCCCCTGACTCACAGTGGGTGGTGTGGTGACCTCCCTTAGTGCCAAGTCTCCCATCCTCTCTTCAGCCTTCTTGGCTGAACAATCAGTTAACTATTGCTGTCCCTCTGAGCACGAGGGTGACAGAGCTGTCAGGAAATTTTTTCTGCTTCTGGAAGTCATCTATGTTCAGCCCTGGCTGTCAAGAAGGGATAAGGCTCCAAGGAAGGAAATGGGGTGAACACAGTGGCCAGCAGAACAGCTGGAGACCAAGACCCTGGGGTCAGGTGAGGAAAGGGGGCTACCCTTCATTTAAGTAGCAATTCCACATTGATATCTACTGAGTAGCTCTACAGCTGTGGCCCTGTGATGGGACCATGTGACCCAGCACAGACAGCTGGAGAGCAGATGAGCCATGGGAAGGACAGAGACTAGAATGCTGAATCCAGTGGAGGAGGAGCATGATCGGGAGGAGGAGGGTGCTTGTCTGGGGGCTGGGGACAGTGTGGTGAGGGTATCCTGTGTAGAGAACATGGGCAACAGAGAGGAGAGGGGCTTTGGGGCTTGAGAGCGGGCTGTCCGGGAGCACTTCTGTGGCTCTGATGGTCATGCATGTGGCAGAGCTCTGGGAGTGTACAAAGCAGGGAGAGGCAGTGGATGTGGTGGGAGAGTGGGGGCAGAGGGTGGGAGCAACAGTGCCTACCTCTTGGCTTACTGACCTGTGTGCAGAGTGCAGTTTTGTGTTCAGACCTCCAATGCTGGTCCTACTGTTGAGCTTCCATATCTGCATGTGATCAAACCCTGGTCTTTGCACTTGTCAGGCAGGAGCTTAGACCATTGAGCTATCTTCCCAGCCCTGGAACATCATAACTTACTAACTCACAAACTCCTGCCTGAATTTCTTGTGCTCCATTTCCTGTAAGACCTTGGCCCCAGTCCCTCATGTCCAGTCACTGAGTGTTCCTTAAGTGAGCTCATCTCATCCCTGTAGCCTGCACACAGGACACTGCTTCAGCACAAGATGTGAAGATTCATATTACACACAACCACATGTTTGTTATCAAGTGTGCACATTGTGCGTTGTGTCTGTACTCCAACTGGTCCTTCAGCAGTAAGTCTCAAGTTCATTTGTTTATGTACTTGAGTTCCTCTCATCCAAAGGCACCCACTTGAGTATTTACAAATACCTAATTATGATTTATATTATTTAAGTATTAATTTCAATATTACTTATATTGAATTATACATTAACATTATTTCATATTTCAATATACCCCTTGTGTGTCCCAATGAACATACTAAATGTTTCTACCTGGCTGATGATCTTAACTGTGGTTTATTTTGGGGGCAAGGCTTATATTACTGGTATCCTAAAATCATAGTAAGGCTTATTTTCTAGTTAGGTCTTATTTTTGAAGAAAGATGGTAGGTGGGGGGGTGTCTTTTTTTTTTTTTTTGGCAGAACCAGGGTTTGAACTCAGGCTCTTGTGCTTATGAGGCAAGTGCTTATTCTACTGAGCCATCTCCCTGGCCCCTACAATTATTTTCCTGAAAAGAAGGCCTAATTTGTTTTGTCTTATTTATGTATTTATTTTTACTACAGGGTCTACAGGGTCTCACTATGTAGATCAGACTCGTAGCGATCCACTTGTGTTCAGCCTCCCAAGAGCTGGGATTATAGGCTAATGCCACCACATCTAGTCTAGAAGGCCTAATTTGAAGATAAGCTGTAGCATGATTTTTTTTTTTTTTTTTTTTTTTTTTTTTTGTGGAACCGGGGATTGAACTCAGACCCTTGCGCTTGCCAGGCTGCTGAGCCATCTCTCCAGCCCCAGCAGCATGATTTTTTTTTAAACTTATTTATTTATTTATTTATTTAGTGTGTGTGTGTGTGTGTGTGTGTGTGTGTGTGTGTGTCCAGCTCAGCCCACCAGGGGTCGGGCTGGCTGGCATGTGGTGCTGGGGATTGAACTGTGGTCGCTGTCCTTTTGCTTAGCTTAGCTTGTTGTAAGTAGGTGCTTTAGACCACTGAGCCATCTCACCAGCCCCCAGCATGATTTTTAAAGCAGTGTCCTGGTTACTTTTCTCTCATCACTGAGACAAAATACCTGACACCCAGAATTAAGGAAGAAAAGTTTTATTTAGCTCACCATTTGTAGAGTTTTCAGCCCATAATCAGCTGGCTCCTAGGCAGAGTGGCATGTGGCAGAGGGCAGCAGTTCATGGAGGTGGAAGACAGCAAAAGTGAGAAGTAGCAAGCAGAGAGCAACCTTTTTCCCTCCTTATATTATATACAGGCGACCTGCCTTAGGGCAGGTGTAGCACTCACACCTGTAATCCCAGCACTGGACCATGAGTTAATCAAAAACTCAAGAAGCCTGTCCCATAACTGCATGAGGCTTTAGG
>NW_004524664.1:4341551-4346300 GCF_000260255.1 Octodon degus | reverse complement strand
GTCCCATAACTGCATGAGGCTTTAGGTGGGACAACTAGACACAAGCCATAACAAGCAGTAAGTCAGACTAGATTTTTTTTTTTTTTTTTTTTTTTTTTGCCTAGGGATTTTGGTAGAGGATATAGTTATAAAGGTTATTTTTTTTTTTTTTTTAAGATAGGGTCTCCTTATACAGTTCAGAATTCAGCCTAGCTTTGAACTGACTTGACTATACAGTCGGGCTGGCTGTCAACCTTTAGGATTCTTCTGCTTCAGTCTTCTGAGTCCTGCAATTCAGGTGTATACCACCAGGTGCAGCTGTGTTTGGTCTTTTGTCATGGCCTACACCAGAAGAGTAAAATAAAGGAGGGATGAGCTATTTTATATGAGCTATATACCATTTAAGACAATTAGTGGCAACATACACTTGGGGGGCAGAAAGTAGACCAGAAGCTTCAAAGAGGCTGGGAAAGGAGGTAGGAGTTAAATACAATAGGCAGAGATGAAAATAATTCTTTCTTAGAATTCTGAGGGGGCCTGCCACTTAGCTCAGTTCTTTAAGTGGCTGCTTCAACAAGGCAGTCAGGCTCAGGTTGCTGTGGTTCGATCCCCACAACACAAGACAGCCAGTCATGCCTTGAAGGAATTCGGCACCAAAAAAAAAAAAAAAAAGAATTCTGATACTTCATTGTATATAAGCCATACCTCAATAAACCTAATGGGGGGGGGGATGGGGGAAGAAACAAAAAGCCCAGGTGGTGGCTTCTCTGGTCATTTGGAGACCTGCCTATGAGATGGGCTGGTGTTGCGCCAGCCTCTTTTGCTGGCCCTACTGCTGGTGCCTGGGCCCTGAGGCTTCCCATGATGCCATGGGCAAGTGCTGGAGGCTACCTCCCCTGGGGCTGGAGGGAGGCTGCACCAGAAGGGGAATGTCCGGTGGGCAGAGCAGTAGGCTGAGGGTGAGAGGCAGAGCACGGCCTGAGAAGGCAGAAAGGGCACCCGCTTTACTCTGCTGTCCAGGAGCCCAGCAGAAACTGGGGGGACTGACCCAGAGCACGGCGTGCTCCATTTTCTATAGTTGGTGGGTTGGCGTTCTAGTTCCTTCAGTGATAAACATGGAAAAGGAATATTTACCTTACCAGGCATGATATCGAGGACATGTAACCTCAGCATTCCGAGAGGCTGAGGCAAGAGGATCACAAGTTCCAGCCTAGCCTGGGCAATTAGCAAGATCCTGCTTCAAAATATAAAAGGGGCTGGAATGTAACACACACACACACACACACACACACACACACACACACACACACCAAATTACATTAAGCTACTGAACTATCTCCCTGCCCTTAAGTTAGTCTTAAATTCCTGGGCTCAAGCAATCTATCTCAGCTTTCCTACAGGTAGCCTGGACTATAGTTGTGTCACCACACCTAGCTTAAAATTTATATTCTTTCCCCCTCTTTCAGTAGTGGTACTGAACCCAGGGCCTTTGCACTGAGCTATGTCCCCAGGCCTTTTTATTTTTTATTTTGAAGAGTGTATTTTGCTAAGATACTTAGGTGTATAAAAGATCTCCTGAGTTGGAAAAGCAGGCAACCGTGCTGCAGGCCCTCAACCCCAGGACCTACAGGGTCTCTGGAGAGTGATACCAAGTCAGGGCGGGCACCACAGCCTGGGTCTGCCAGGAAAACGGGAGGGAGACAGGCAGCCCTGAAGTGTCCAGCCTCCTAGCCCCTTGTTTCTCCGAGGCCTTTTCAGACATTGCCACCAATTATCTCCCAACTTTCACATCTGGACATGGGACCACAGCAGAGGTGGCCCCCACAGTCAGGGACAACTCCACATGTATTGAAGGGTCCCTATTGATTCCTCTGCCACTAATTGCACTTGGATCACTGTCCTCACTTTTTGATGGTCTGCGGGTGTCTGAAGTATCTTAGCATCCTGTCCTGAACTCACTGCATGCTGCCATCTGTCCATCTATCCATTCGTCCTTCAGCATATATCTACACCTAGCATGATGGGAGCCACAATGCTAGAGCAACAATGGTAAAACCATGTAGAGACTGAGTGCCCACAATGGAACCCAAAACCCATCTACTTACTGAAAAGGGCACGTGCTGGGGTATAGCTCTGTGGCAGTGCCTGCCTAGCAAGCACAAGGTCCTAGGTTTGATTCTAAGTACCTAACTCCTCTCCCCCCAATGCCAACACTGCCCCTCTGTGTATAGTTATCTAATGCTTGGCTGCTGGAGCAATACCGGGATGACTTGGCCCATGTACCATAAATTTGCCAACAAGACCAAGACAGTTTTAGAGGGGAGGGGAGCAGGCAGTAAACCAGTGAAATTTAATTCTGACAGAGATCATCCCTAAGGTGTACGTAACACCGAAGAGGACATGGGCACGGCAGTGTTGGATGGAACTAGGGCCTCAGGCACACTAGGCAAGTGCTGTAGCCCTGGTCTCCACTGCCAGACCCAGGATATTGTTTTAAAGAGGTGGCCATGGCAAGGAAGATCTGAGCAGAGGTTTTCATAGTGTGCGAAGGATTTATCCCCCAGTTATCTGGGGGAAGTGTATGCTAAGCACAGAAGAAAAATTCAGCCTCATCCAGGGCAGAGGTGAGTTTCAGGGTTGAAATGAAAGCTATAAAAATTACCATGAGACCCTGACTATCTTCCCAAAGAATTAAAAGCATTATACCACAGCAATATATGTACACCCATGCTTATAGCAGCACAATTTATAATAGCCAAATCTTGGAAACAGCCAAAATGCCCATTAACTGGTGAATGGATAAAGGGTGTGTGTGTGTGTGTGTGTGTGTGTGTGTGTGTGTGTGTGTTTAATACAATGGAGTATTACTCTGCCATAAAGAAGGATAAGCTTGCTGGGCATGGTTGTACTGCCTGTAATCCTAGCACTTGGGAGGCAGAAGCAGGAGGATCCTTACCAGTTCAAGACCAGCCTGGACTACAAAGTAAGTTTAAGGCCCCCTGAACTACTTGAGACCCTGTCTCAAAAAGAAAAAAAAGATAAGCTTGACACATTCCTAGGTAGATAGATACATCTTGAGACCATACCCTTAAGTGGAATAAATCGGACACACATTGTTTCTGTGGTGTGAGAAATCAAAAATATAAACCAGGACCAAAATACTTATTAGATATTGGAAGAAATAAGGGGAGAGGGAGAAAGGAAAGGGAAAAGTTAAAAAATGAAAAACATGGAAACACAGCTTTTGCAAATGGGGAGGGCAGAAGGGGTTGAAGAGAAGGTGGGGGAACAAAAAGAATCAAGTTATATCATGTGTAGGTGCAAATTCTCTATGATGAATGTGATCATTATGTACATCTAAATTATACTAATAAAATCTGACTGAAAAAATTACCATGGGCCATAACGTTAGGTGAGATAAATCAGACACACAAGCTTAAACAGCATGTGGTTTCTCTTACACAGGCAACCCAAAGTACAAATGAAGAGCAAAACAGAATGTAATATGAAGTAGGGAGATAGTGCTTTCTCAAACAGGAAGGGATCAAGGGATGGAGGGAGAGGGAAAGGGATGAAAAGGAATGGAGATGTGTTCTGCTTATGCACCACCCCACACAGGAACTGCAAACATTATATACTGCACATATGTAGTAATAAACTGTACCTTTTACTTTTCCAGTTGCAGTAAACTAATATTTACCACAAACTAAAATCATGGTTTTAAAGTTTCTGACAGGTACACTTAAAATGTATTTTACATTGCCAATCCCTGCACACATGCATGTAACATATTTCATACACAATCTAACTCTATTACATATGATACACTATTCTGTCCTATTACAATTAAAGGATATTCTGGTGATCTGCCACAGAATTCATTTCCTGATTTACTTGTCACAGTGTGGGTTTGTATTTCTTATTCATTTTAATGAGAAAAAAGATAAAATAGCAATGAAAGTTTCAAAACAGGTTAGTAGGATAAACTAGGTCGATTATGTTCAGCCTTAATGGTAAAACATTCCCTCTCCCATATACAAGAGCCAGCTAGGCATGGTCCTCAGGAGCCTGGTGTGTCACTGGGTACATGTCTATGAGAGTGTGTCAAAGGCAACATGCCTGTCAGCTCACAGTCACTCCAAGGTCACAGCTCAGACCAGGCTCTCCTGCCCCTTTCCTTGACAACCAGCACACTGAGTGGTTTTAGTTTTTCTCAAGCTTGAAACTGGAGGCTGGTCTAGCTGGTAACTGCAGAAGCTATGCACAGCACTGGGAATTTCTAGTGTGATGGGAGCTGGGAGGAGCACACCTTATTAAAACGAAGTAGAGAACTGCTCCAGGAACTGGCTCTGCACTTTTCTCTTCATAGGCACCATTCCTGGGGCCTATTTCTCAAGCTGTGCCACGCTACTGGGACTCTTGCAGAGGGCTAGAATAGAGTGGGGGTCTGGCTGCATAGGCTTAGCAGTGCTGTGAGCCTGCCACCTTCTTCCTCCTCCTTGGCTGGATGGCTCTGGAACTCACCGTGCCCTAATAGTCCCTATGTTGGTCACCTGAGCATGTCTGACTCCAGCATCCAAGGCCCAATGGTACTTAATGTGGGGACATGACACACTGCTGCTTCACCAGCTGAGCACGAGAAAGTCAAAGGCCAAGTGAAAGGTATCCACGGGAACGCTGAGTTACTTCACAATAAAGAGAGCCACAGAGGGGCTCTCCTAGATTTTCTAAAAATTTTTTTATTTTTTATTTTTATTTTTTTATTTTATT
>NW_004524664.1:4335316-4341451 GCF_000260255.1 Octodon degus | reverse complement strand
TGTGTGTGTGTGTGTGGCCAGCTCAGCCCACCAGGGGGCGGGGCTGGCTGGCATGTGGTGCTGGGTGATTGAACCGCGGTCCCTTGTGCTTTGCTAAGCTTGTTCTAAGTAGGTGCTTTAGACCACTGAGCCATCTCCCCAGCCCTAAAAATTTTTTTATTAGTACATATTTGTCATACATCGTGCTCACATTCATCATAGGCAATTTGTACCTGTACTGTACAGAATATATCTTTGTTTTTATCCTATTCCCCTTGGTATTTTATCCTCTGAAAGCTATTTCACAAGAGCCTCAGGTAGAAGAAAGTTTCAGTGTGAAGCAGGATGGATCCTGAGGTCTAGTAAGAGAAGACAGCCCCAGGGGCTGTGGTCTGAAAGACAGCACCAGGTTTCTGTGTGTGCAAAGGCTATGTTGGCAGAGCAGACTGGCAGGGCCTGGGGAGGAGCAGGCATCATGGCAGTTTCTTGAGGTTTCATTCTTGGCAGCTGCCCGATGCAGGTTTAGTACAACACAGGATGCACAATAACAGAAACACTGCCGAGGCTTAGAAGTCAACAGATTTAAGTGTTTTCACCTTCTCCTCTCCTAAGTCATAACTCTTGCTATCAAATTTGGAATCACTTTATGGTTATTTTATTTTTTTTATTTATGTATTTGGTACAGGGTCTCACTATGCAGCTCAGACTCGTAGTAATTCTCCCGTTCTCAGCCTCCCCAGTGCTGGCATCACAGGTATATGTGTCACATACACCTGGACTCGGGCGGTTGTTGGCTCAGCACACCCTGGTGGTGGGTTGGCGTGGTGTTTTTGGTTTTTTAAAAACAGGCTCTTAAAAAAAATAAATAATAAAATAAAATAAAAATAAAGACAGGCTCTTGCTATGGGCTGGTCTTGAACTTGCCATGTTCCTCCTGCCTCAGCCTTCCAAATGCACCACTGTACCTGGTTGTTTGATGGCTACTTAAGACAGCTAAAGCTGGGCATGATGGCACACACCCATGATCCTAGCACTCGGGAGGCCCAGGCAGGTAGATCACCATGAGTTCAAGACCAGCCTGGGCTACATACTGAGTTCAAAGACAGCATGAACTACACAGTCAGGTCCTGTCTTAAAAAACAAATAGAGTAACTCACACAAAACTATATACAAATCTCATTTACAGGACATCTTTGCATAACAGATTATAAAAAGAAAATACCTGGAAAAGTTAAAATTACTGAGAACCAGGAGCCAGGTATGCTCATAAAACCAGTGGCCTGGAAGGTTGAGTCAGGATGATTGCACATTTGAGACCAGCCTGGACTACACAGTTTTTCCCTGAAAATCAGACCAAGCTTGAAAATAATCAGCCTTGAAAACTAGATATAAAAAATTCCAGTCTGGGGCCAGAGAGATAGCTCAGTGGCATAAGTGCCTGTCTGGCAAGCACAAGGTCCTGAGTTTGATCCCCAGTACCAACAGAAAGAAAGAGCCAGCCCATCAACCTCACCTCACTTAGCTGCCTTCCAGAGCAGCCATCAAGCAAGAATAGTGATAGCAGGAAAGGCACCACAGGTAGCCTGATTGGGCTGGCATTTTAAAAAAAAGTTTATGTATTTATTGTGGCCAACTCAGCCCACCCTGGGGATGTGGCTGGCATGGCACATGGTGCCAGGGATTAAACTGCGGTCCCTGCACACTTACTTAAGCTTGCCTAAGTGACCATTGAGCTATCTTACCAGCCCCTGGACTGGCATTTTTTGGAGACAGGGTCTTGCTATGTAGCCAAGGCTGCCCTTGAACTTGTAGTGATCCTTTTGCCTCAGCCTCCTGATTGCTGGGGTTACAGGTATGCAGCACCAGGCCTGGCTTTTTTTTTTTTTTTTTTTTTTGGTGGAACTAGGGATTGAACTCAGGTCCTCGTGCTTGCCAGGCAAGCACTTATTCTACTGAGCCATCTCCCTGGCCCCAGGCCTGGCATTTTGGATCTCTACTGTTTAAGGCTAATGTTCCAGCTGGGTCTTATTTTCAAAGAAAGGGTAATCAGGCCTGGTCTCAAAATCTACTCCCTAAAGTTACTAAGAAAAAAAAAATTACTGAGAATCAAGAATATGATTTGCTCAAGCAATGTGCCAAGAAACCAAGCGAGGAAACTCCTCAGTCACTGTATAACTGCTCTACCTCCCTACCTTTTGGTGTAATGGAGATCCTAGGGGAGCTCCATCACTGAGCTGCATCCAAGCTCTTCTTTTATTTTCTGAGACAGGGTCTTACCAGGTTGCTCAGGCTGGCCCTGAATTTTCAGTCTTTCTGCTTCAGGTTCCCATGTAGCTGGATTACGGGCATGCACCAGTTGCCTGGCTAAACTGCACTGCTTTTTCTTTTCTAGTCTTTTATTTATTTGGTACAGGGCCTCACTATGCAGCTCAGACTTGGGCTCAGACTCGTAGTGATCCTCCTGTCTCAGCCTCTCCAGTGCTGGGATTACAGGTGTGTACTACCACACCCAGTCTTGGTGGCTAGCTTGGCGCTCCTGGGGCAGGGCTGCCACAGCATGGGGTATCAGGGATCGAACCCTGGTCCCTGTGCTTGCCTAAGCAGGTTCTTAGTCCACTGAGCTATCTCACTGGCAAAAAAAGGACAAAAAACAAAACGGAACAAAACAAAACGAAACACCCAGTAGCCTATTACACTTTGCAGCTGTTACGCTATACCATCAGAGTGGCACCCATGCAGGTGTTAGTGCCTGAAATGCCACTAAAAGCAGGCATAGCACAAGAGGCTCCAGGCCTGGCGTAGGCCAGGCATGGTGGCACAGCGGAGTCCCAGCACCCCTGAGGCTGAGGCAGCACTGCCATTAGGCTAGGGCCATCCTGGGCTTTATAGTCAGTTCAAGGCCAGCCTGAACTACGTAGTAAGACCCTGTCTCAGAAAAAAAAAAAGACCTAATGCAAGGGCTAGGAAAGCTAACTAAATTAGAAGGCTCTGAGAACAAGTCACTTCAGGAAAACAAGGTGTGATGGTGTTTCTTTTTTTTTTTTTTTTGAGTTTTTGTTTTATTAAAGATTTGCAAATTTGTTTCCATTCTCAAAGGATTCATTTCCACTGTAAGATAAAAAATCAGTTTGTGCCTATAAAATCAAAGGATACACTTTTAAAAGCTGATAGAGGTTTTTAGCAGTTTCTTAAAATATAGAATGACAGTTTGTTAGATATAGAAAGTGATGTTCAGAATTGTTCATCTGTGCTCAGCCAGACTTGGCCTCCATCATGGGGCATGCTCCCTGATCACACCTGGCTGACTGCTCAAGCGTGACACTGTTTCTCTACTATGTGGTGTCTGCTATCACTAACTCTGGAATACTCAACTGAAATCTCCTTCTGAAGCCTGATGGTTTGAGACACAAACATGGAAGGGGAGAAGGGAAGACTTCAGAAGTAACCGGAACAAATCACTCCTCCATATGCAATCAGCTACTTGGAATTGTGAGCCCTGCATATGGACAAGCGACTGTCTGGTACTGGCGGCGACTTCAACTGGGAAATAACATGATGGTTTTGAGCTTCATATTTTATTTACAAGAAAATAAAGACCGTCCTCTGTAGACTCTTAAGTGGGGATAAGAAAAGCAATACAAAGATGCAGCGCTGGCTCCACAGTGATGTGTGCATGGAGTCCATGCCACTGTCTCTTTAAACAATGATTTTGTTATTTTGAACAACAAAACAAAATCCCATGTGATAGCTTCATGTTGCATATGCGAGAGCATTAAAAAAAATGACCAAAGTAACTTTCTGGTCAAATGTGGAGGCAACTGGGATGTCACCTTTTTTCTGTTACAGCACCTATTCTCCAGGACTCAATACTCATCCAGAGTGTCTGCTCGAGGGATGGAGAGGCCCCGATCCTTCAGTGCCTGGACCTTGAGCTTCTCTGCTTCCAGCTTGGTCTGCTGCTCCACTCTCTGCTCTTCGAGGATCTCCTCAATGGACACTTGCTGAAGGGGTGTGTCGCTCTCCTTCTCCAAGTCCTGCAAAACAGGCAGCTCTGAAGTGCTTTGCCTGAAGCCTGAGAAAAGAAAATCTTACAGCTCCAAAGGCACGTGGGCTCCTGAGTCAGGGCTGGAAGCAGCCCAGTCTAGGATCATGCACATTTTCAAAGGCACAGGTGGCAATGCCAGGGCAGGACATATGCCCCGAGTGTCATCATGGGACCAGTGCATGGCAGTTTTCACTTAACCAATATCCCTTGGCAGCCAGGAGTGACTTTAGTCAGTAATTAACTTTCCTTTAAAATAAAATTATTAGCGCTGCTTATAGGTAGCTACCTCCCTAATAGTACACAATCCAAGAAAGTTAGAAGTTTTACATTTTGAAAGTCAGTTTAATTTCTGTAAGTTATTAGTAAGAAGGTAGAACGTGGATTCAACACCTTTCTAATGGCAATAAACTGTTTCTCTGTTGCACACTTACTTAGGAACACCTAAATTTTAAGACTCTTCTCCCTTTTATGGAAACAAGCCTATAGAAAATTTCATCAAGCCGGGCATGGAGGTAAACTCTTGTAATCCCAGCACTTGGGAGGCTAAAGCAGGTGGATCACAAGTTCGAGGCCAGCCTGAACTACATAGAGATCCTGTCTAAACAAACATACATACAGTAGCATTCTGTGTTTACTGTTGTTATGTAACATGCACAGCCTTTACAGACAAAGTGTTTTGGTTTTTTGCCTTCCTCTGAAGGTGTGGGACAGCAAGACACATCCACAAACTCTGCAGATGTTTCAGCCTATATAATGTCACACACTGCCAAGGACTAGAGACCTTACCAGGTGGCCTCTCACCAGGCACTACAAAGAGTCACACAGATGACTTAAGCCACCTCTGACCTGGGCCAAAAGATAAGTCAGCAAAACTACATTATCACCTAAACCTTTCTGGCCTGAGGCTATCAGCTGGGCAAGCCACTGTCCTCCACTTAGTGTACTCACTGTCTTTGGGCCTTGTAATGTGTTACCCACTGAGCTATGCATGTGGTTGGGCTGCTGCCCTTCGACCTTGAGTTTATTACTTAAGGCTGCTGCATCATCATCCTTGAGGTGGAATGCAGGGCCCCTTTGGCCATGCAATGTTTTGGGAATGTGAATCGCTTCTGGGCAAGTTTCCTTGGTGCTGGTACACAGTTTCTTCATGATGACTTCTGACCCACATAACTGCGTAAGCATTCCTGACCTGTCTCTCCAGGGACATTACTGTAAAACTTCACACTGTTCAAACACATTGACAACAAAATCCACACAAAGAAGCTCCAGGAACAGAAAATCTGTAGAAACAGGTTTTCCTTCCTTCCCTCAGGACCCACATATACACCCACCACAGACACCTCTTTGTGCAAGTCAGCTGTTCACTACAAAATCAACATACATGCATTCATAGTGAAGTCTTTCCCCTTAACAAAGTAATATGCTCCTCTCTAGAACCTGAATTCAGAAAAACAAGTGAAAACCCCCCATGTTCCCAGCACCCATAAATGGGGAGCTCCTCTAACACTCAGGAAGACTATGCTACAGTTCTTTGCTAGCCCCCAATTTTTTGGGGTACCAGGTGCTTTACTTCAACCTTTATATAAGGTATCAATTTCTGCTGCTTAAACAAGTATAAAAAATGATAAACTGAACCAGATGTACCAACCACAAATATTTTCTAAATAAGAGAACAGCCCTGCAGCACTTTGGTGGGGATGACAGGGCAGTAACTAGTGCTGCCAGTCACCTTTAGGTGATTGTTTCCAAAACACGGTTTCTGATCAAGCTGACCCTCAGCAGATTATCTCTTCTATGTCTCAAATGGAAAGTTCATTTTGTATAAACTTGACTAGTTTCCTAAAATGGAAGAATAAATTTTGAAGACAAAAGGGGAAATTTAGGGCTGGCCAAATAGCTCATTGGATTAAAGTGCCTGCAAGCAAGTGCAGGGGCCAGGAGTTTAACCCCAGGGCCTGCTGTGCTGGCCCCACTCCTGGGGCACACTGAGATGGCAATTGAGACTGGGGATGGTGGCCACGTGCCTGTAATCCCAGCTCTTGGGAGGCTGTAAACAGGTGGATCACTATGAGTCCGATCTAGTAGTGAGACCCTGAATACCCTGTAGACCC
>NW_004524664.1:4318330-4334991 GCF_000260255.1 Octodon degus | reverse complement strand
CCTGGGCTTTGTTTTAAACAGACGATCTTGAATTATGTAGTCCAGGCTGGCCTCAAACTCATGGCAATTCTGAGTCTGGGATTGTAAGTATGCACCGCCAGGCCTGGTTTGGGATTTAAAGGAAATTAATTATTTAGCTGGTTCACAGGAAACTGAGTTCAAAAGAAAATGGTCAGTTCTGCATTCCTCAGTTTTTCCAAGTCCTGCGAGAAGGTTAGGATGTCAGCTAATTTAGGGTATCTTCCTGGAGGAAAGGTCCTTATCTCTCTCTCTCTCTCTCTCTCTCTCTCTCTCTCTCTCTCTCTCTCTCAAGTTTTTTTCAGATAGCTATGTAATTCTGGCTGGCCTTGAATCTTGAACTCACTATGTAACCCAGGCTGGCCTCTAACTTGCAGTGGTCCTCATGACTTGGCCTCCTGCATGCTGAGCTTGCACCTGTGTACCACCACGCTGGCATCTTAGATCTTTTTTATTTTTAATCCTCTTTTTTCGTGGTATCAGAGATTGAACTTGGGACCTTGTGCTTGCCAGGCAGGCACTTATATCACTGAGCTATATCCTTGGACCCTTTATCCTCTTTTTCTGTTTACCTTTGCATCTCTAAACTGGCTTATTCTTTTTTTTTTTTTTTTTTTTGGACTCAGGTCTCACTATGAGGTTCAGGCTGGCCTCAAACTCACAGAAATCTTCTTGCTTTAGCTTCTGGAATGCTGGGATTATAGGACTGCACCAGCACACCCAGCTAGCTCAGCTCCTTGCATCAATTCTTAGCCCAGATGGGTTTTTCTTTTATCTGACTGTTTCATCTGGCTTTTTTGAACATCTACTCCTAACTAAATTAAGCTACTACAAAATGACATGTTAAAAGATAGCTACAAACTGAATTACTCAAAAGAGTTCTGTAAACTGAATTAAGGTATGGCTAGGTATTAGGAAACTATCAAAAACTTAAAAAAAAATAGATCAAATGCCAAAGTTTTGGGTAAAAAAACAGAACAGCTGGTTACCAGTCCTTCCTCCCTCTTATCTCTGTGGTGCTACAGATGGAGCCCAAGGCCTCATATATGCTAGGCTGCTGCTCTACCAGTGAGCTACACCCCAACTCCAGCCCTTTTTTTTTTTTTTGCAGAACCGGGGATTGAACTCAGACCCTTGCACTTGCTAGGGAAGCGCTTATTCCACTGAGCCATCTCCCTGGCCCCTCAATTATTCTTGAAGGGATTTTTGATGTTGCATTTCCTGGCAAACCCACTGATCATAAGGGGCAGAGTTTGACTAAAAGTTTAAGGTACTAGCTTGTACACGGATATACAAGGTACCACAGACCACAGCGACAGTACTTCAGAAGGGTCTGAGCCTGGCACCTGAAAACTGGCCTTTCTGGCACAGATTCAGACTCCTCCCTGCCTCCTGGTTGTGACTCAAAGATTTGTGCAAAGCTGATATACACCCTCAGGCCAGGGAATAGAGGGATTTTTCCTACAGCCATTCCTTCTACCTGCCTTCTTTAAAAATATGAAGAATACACTGGATATGCAATGTGTCTTACTTCAAATACAGATTACTGTGATGAACAATTTATACCCAATTTATTTAAACAGTTGCAGGATATTCCAATGTATGTAAGTCATACTTTTGTAACCCAATATATATAAATCAGCGTCTTCAGTTTTCTGCTAGCAGAGATATCAGAAATATTGCATTAATAAGCAAATTTATGTTAAATTTTTGGTTTTTTTTTTTTTGGTGGCCAGCTCACCCGCCCAGGGGTGGGGCTGGCACTGCATGTGGTCTGGCGCTGAATGTGGTGCTGAGGATCGAACTGTGGCCCTTGAACCTGACTAAGCTTGCCTAATCAGGTGTTTTAGACCACTGAGCCCTAAAAGAACATTTTTTTTTTTTTTTTGAGACAGGGTATTGCTATGTAGTTCAGGCCTCACTAGGTACCCCATGCTGGCCTCAAATTCATGTGATCCTTCTGCCTCAATCCAAGTGCTGGGATTACAAGTATGCACCACCACACCCACCTAAAAGAAAAAACAAAAACAACTAGATAGGGTTTCTCCCATACAGTTCAGGCAGGTTTTGAATTCATTAAGGAGACCAGGCTGGCCTTAAACTCATGGGCGATCCTCCTACCTCAGCCTCCAAATGTTGGATTATAGTTGTATGCCACCATGCTTTGTTCTCAGCTTTCATTATTATTAATTTTTTTCATTGTTATTTTTTAATGCATTAAAAAAAAAAAACTACTGTACAATCAGTATTTTACCAAAAAAAAAAAATTTTTTTTTTCACTGAGAATCACACTCAGGATGGTGTATTTGTCAGACAGAAGCTTGTGCCACTGAGCTACATCCCCGGTCCTCAAAATCTTTAAAATGTCAAAAATACTGGAACAAAGCTGATTACTTTTAGTAACATCCCTAACTCAGTAGGTACCTGTGAGAAGCTTGATAAAATGTGGAAATTATTTTTTTTTCCCTCTTGAAAAGACAGAAACCTAACTAGCATGAATAGCAAGATCCATAACAGCTTAACAGTTTTCACTTACTATTTCTCCTAGTAGGACCACATTTTCTCCTCTGACCACAAAAATCCCTCGAGGAATATCACCGTATTTTTTGCCCACATGAATACGTTCCACAGTCTGATGTAGCACTAAGTTAGCTATAAGTGCACAGGGAAGAAACAAAGATATTTAGTTCATATTATTGGGGGAAGGTCTAGCAATTATTCAGTTATGGCATTTTGAGAAGAAAAGATTTTACTAAACAAAATTTCCAAATTTTCTAATTCTGACAAAAACAAAAATTTCAAAGTAATCTTTTATTTCACTGAGTAAGACATACAATTTAGGAAATCTTTTTTTAAGACAGGTTTTTTTTTTTTAACTACTATACAGTTCAAGCTGGCCTAGAACTCAGCAATCCTCTTGCCTCAGCATCCCAAGTACTGGGATTATAAGCATGTGCCACTGCACCCAGCTCTTATCTATTTTCCCTCTACTTAGGAAACCTTTAAAGATTGAGATTACTTTGGATTATGTTGAATAAGTCATGAATGATAGCACAAATAAATTCTGAAATATAAATTCTAGTATTAACTGCTAATATCAACATGGCTACAAAAATAAATACACACACACACACACACACACACACACACAGGAATTTAGAACACCTGAGCCTAAACAACCACCAAAATTAAACTGTTTTTTTGAAGGAAAGGACTTTTCTCTGTTGCACGTATGTGACTTTAACCTAGTGTTATGTATCCATGGATTATGACACAGGAAAAACTTTTTTTCCATTTAGTCAGATAAACATCCCTGGTAATCTGAAACTCAATATTTACTCTTTACATCTCAAAGTACTATATAAATTTAAAATTCAGAACTCTAATGTGTTAAAAATAATTATTTTTCTTCTTTCTATTATTTGAAGTAAAGCAGAAACCTACGTCATACCTTGTTTCTTTTTCTGACAAGAGGTTTTGCTTGGATGGTCAGGGAGAGCTTAAACTCCTAAGCTCAAGTGTCCCTACTACCTCAGCCTCCTGACTAGCTGAGACTACAGGTGCACGCCACCATGCCCTGGTATCTTTTATAATTCTTGCATTTCACTTACGTTGTTTTTTTCCATGTTCGAAACTAGTAATCTTAACAAGTACCTTAACAACACAGATGTGAACTGAGAAGTTCTTAGAAACATAGATGTCTTAACTTTAGAAAAATATAGACTGCAAAACAAAAGATGTACACTCCTGAGTTTGCTGGATCCCTACATGTAAAATATCAAGTTTAACATTAAGCTTCAGGAAATGCCTTTCACCCACTTTTCACTGGACAGGGAGGGATTACCTTTAGTGCAGGAAGTGCTTTGAAGAGTAGGAGCACCCAAGCCAATGTACAAATGAGCAGCCTTTCAGTGGACTGAGTTTATTTCTACCATTTGGCTCCCTCTAACGGGGGAAATAAAAAAACAGTCCAAAACATGGTAGTGAAGACCAGCTTAGAAACATGCGCCTATAGATATACAAGCTTTTGCAACATATAATCATAATGTAGAAAACAATGATTTACTCACTCAACACAATCCCATTACGCCAGACACGTGTAGAAAATGTGCAGATAAATTTTAGTAAGAAATAACAAAAAAATGCAATAGGTGGCTCTTACAGTCTAGAGAATTAAAGGGGAAGTCCATAGTTAATACATACCAAATTGATCAATGCTTCTTAAAAAGCCTATAAGTGTTCTTCCATCTCGTAGCAGGACCAAATGTTTTTCTGAAGGGATAAAAAAAGATCTTTAGAACGCTGTCTGCCTCAGTGAAACCATAAATAGTTTAATCTGTACTACTTCTCCTGGTGATGCAGTTAAGGTGAAGTTCATTGGGAAAATGGCAGCAGTACCATGGCAGCCAGGCACTGGACTAGAGTTCAGTGTGAGAAGAATTGTGCATCAGGGTTAGAAAGCTGACCCAACCTCCTGTTAACCGTCTCAGTGCCATGTTGCTTTGTGTATCTGAAAATTGAGAAACTTAGTCCAGATGATCTTTATGATCTTAATCTTAGACTTTCAATCTAAAATACTTTCACCGGGCATGGCAATACACACTGTAATCCCAGCAACCAGGGAAGCTGAGGCAGGAAGATTGCAAGTTGGAGGTGGGTTGGGGCATTTTAGTGAGACCTTGTCTCAAAAATAAATTGACAGGGTTGGGGACATAGCTTAGTGACACAAGTACATGCCTGGCAAGTGCAAGGACCTGGGTTCGATCCCCGGCATATCCCTAGGCCCTTGAGCCATGCTGGCCACTGAAACCAGGCGTGGTGGTACATGCCTGTAATCCCAGGGCTGCAGAGGCTGACACAGGAGGATCACTATGAGTCCGAGCTGTGTAGTGAGACCCTGTACCAAATAAGTAAATGATTTTTTAAAAATAAAAATGAGAACATGACAATATGCTAGAGAAGAAATTTAATATTTACTGAGAATTATATTCGGTTCTGGAGTCTCAAAATACATGAGATCAACCTTATGAATTTCATTGTAGGGAAAGACAAAAACTACATATTCTGATTAGTACAACAGAATAAAAAGGTACCATGAGATGGGCAGGTGAAGTTACAGAAGCCAGGGAAGCTAGGGTGGCGAGGGAAACTCTGCACAGGTAGCTGTGAGACAAGACTGAACGACAAGAATCCACTTTTTGGAGAAGTGAGAGTTGTCAGCCGTTAATTTATGTAACGTCAAGCATAAAGTTTCTGGATATAGAAGAGAGGGGAAGTGATTTTTCCCTTGGAGGAATTTACTGTATTCCTTAGGCTGTAATTAAGTACCATGAGCAAATAAATCTTAATTACATGAGACTTTAGGCAGAGAAACTGTTTCCACCTGGAACAGGTACTGGAGTTGGACCCAAAAAGTAAATAAACTTCGGCCATGAGAAAGGAAGAAAAATCTGTAAAACAGGCAGAAGTCAAAAAAGAAAAAAAGATTGTATATCCATCTGTGTGGCTAAAAGATATAAAGACAAAGGGAAATAAAAAGAGCTAAAGTCAGAAAAGTACTGAGGGAACTGCCCATGATAGTGTACATCTGTAATTCCAGCACTTGGAAGGCTGAGGCAGGAAGACTGCCAGTTTGAGGTCAGCCTGGGCTGAACAGTGAATTCAAGGCTGACCTCGACTACACAGCAAGACTCTGTCACAAAATAAAACAAAACTATTGGGGAAGGCTGAATTGGGATTTGACTTCAGGAAATACTGAAGATTCACTAACTGGTAAACAAGAGCAGTTTATGAGGCTCAAATCCATATAGGAGACCCTTAGGGATTTAGAGAACACAGCAAACCAAACTCACAACTCAGATCACCTGTTTTGGGAAACACAGAGTCACAAAATAAGAAAATCAGCAACCAGTATTACAGAAAGCAAGAATGCCCAGAATGAAGAATCCTATGACGATAGTATCATAATGTTACCGAGCTGAAAACTCAGAGGAGGGTCCCAGACTGACATCTGAAGAATGTAGCTTCACTAGTGTGCTCACAGCAAAGATTAGATTTCAGGGGCAAGGTGGTCAGGAGATACAGTCAAAAAGGGATGACTCAAGATAGTAACAAAGAGGGATGGCTGGTGGAAAAGACAGCAGATAGGAAAGAACAATGCAGAGTGGAAGCTTCCTGAAGCAAAGAGCATTACATAAGGAGTAGTACTTCTTTCCAAATGAGGGGGTGAAAATACAGAAAAGAAGGAAAAAAAGACGGAAAGAAAGAAAATACAGAAAGAGGGAAGACATAGGAGAAAGTATGTGTGCCTAAGATTTGGGAAGTGAACGGTATAGCGAATGGTTTTAAATTTTTCAGTAAAGGAGGGACTTGCAATCCACAAACAGGTACAGTTTAGTGGGATTGACAAAGTAGTAGGATGTGTTAGGGCATTGGTCTGTAACCTTTTTGCCACTAGGGTCTGATTTCTTGGAAGACAATATTCCTAGGGTGGGTGGACTACATGGGGATTTTGGAATGATTAAAGAGCACGCAGCCAAAATCCCTCCCACTTGCAGTTCACTGTAGGCTCAGGCTCCTATGAGAATCTAAGGTTACAGCTGATCTGACAGGAGGTGGAGCTCGAGCGCTAATTCCAGCAATAGGCAGCGGCTGTAAATAACTCAGGAAGCTTTAGTCCTGCCTCCGGCTGTGCAGCTGGGTTCCTAACAGGCCACAGACCCGGCCAGAGGTTAGAGACCCCTGTGTTGGGGCTTCGGATAACTGAGATTTATCAGAGATAAAGGTCATGCTCAAACAACTAAAATAAGTTATATTCTTCTGACTTATAGATATGTTTATAAAGTGGTTATTATAGTATTTGGTTGAAATTACATTAATGATCTCAGATAACTATAAAATGAGAAAGTGAACATAGACTCACTCTAACCTGCATAGTTACAGTAACTATGGACACAAGCAGGGCGATCCTTTTAGTAAAGTAAAATTATTTAACAAAAAAAAAGTTCGAAGTAACATAGTCTTTCTAGGAAGTACCATGTCTGGCTCACTACCATAACGTGAAAGTGCTAATGACTCTCACAATAAAGGCCACTTGCAAGTGGTTACACAACAGAAAGCCCACTTTAACTGCTAATTAAATCTAACTGCTGTTGTCTCAATGTTTTTGCAGTTTTTATGTACTGATACTTCAAAATATTGTAGGTGGAAGACAGTGGACGCGGGAGAGGTCTGCTGGGTCACCTTTGCCTTCAGGCCTCGGCTGCCACAAGCCTCGGCAGCAAGAATGAATTCCACACCGAGGGCTGGCGTGGATCGCGGGGGAGAGGGGTGTGGAGCAAGGCGGCAGGCGCGGAGCCGAGGCTGTCAACGCGGCCGCCTAGCTCTCAGCGCGGAGCACAGCGCCGGCCCGGGCTCTCTCCACGAGCTCCCTCACAAGTGGCGCCCGCCCGAGAAGGGGCCGCCCCGGCTTCGCCGGGAAGAGACGAGCTACTCACTGTCGATGTCCTCAATGAGGCTGGCGGTGCCGGGCATATAGTTCATTTTGAACTTAGCTGAGGCTGTGATGGATAGCGGAGGTGGGACAGCGCGTCTGACACCTCCTGCCTCCCACCGCAGTCGCCACCTTGGCGGGACCGGGAGAACCCCGACCCAGACCAACACTTTTGCTCCGGCGTGCCGCGGCCCCCGCCTGCCGGAAGCGCCTTCATCTTCCCCACCCACTTCCGGTTACCGCAAACCCGTTCCCCGGAAGAGGAGAGCCAGCTAGGCATCCGGGTACACAGCTCTACCAACCCTGATAAGCGGGGAAGAAGAATACAGGTTGGATAGACAGTACGAAAATGTATGTTCCCATTTAAGAACACGGCCCCTGGTCCTCTCCGCCCTCGTCTGAAGCCCTGCGAACTCGGGTCGCGGTCCTTCAACGCCCCCAGCTCGGCGGCAGGAGGGGCGGGACCCGGCCTGGGATTGGCTGTTGTCGTCCGACCCCCTTCAGTGCTGTCCTGTCCCACTCGCCCTGCAGCGCCTGCGCAGTGGGCCGCCGTGGGGGCGGGGCGGGAAGCGCTTCAGGGCGGCGGAGCCCATGTCTGCCCTGAGGCGCTCGGGCTACGGCCCCAGTGACGGTCCGTCCTACGGCCGCTACTATGGGCCGGGGGGTGGGGATGTGCCCGTGCATGTACCTCCACCCTTGTATCCTCTTCGCCCCGAACCTCCCCAACCCCCCATTTCGTGGCGGGTGCGCGGGGGCGGCCCGGAGACCACCTGGCCCGAAGGAGGAGGCGGCGATGGCTACTATTCCTCTGGGGGCGTCTGGCCAGAACCTGGTCGAGCTGCTGGAAGTCACCAAGTGAGCTTTGCACCGTTTGTCCTGGGGGAACCAACAGGGGGTATCTTTGGTGGTGGGAGGTGAGGGCCGTTGGGGGTTTGTAGCTCCAGGGTTTGTCGTGGCCCGGGTTTCTTTTCTTTTTTGCGTGGGGTGGGGTGTGTGTTGAAGAGATCTGTGGGAGGAAACGCTTATTCCTTTACCCGACGTTTCTGCTTCGGCCACTCGGTGTTTGTATATTACCATTAAAAGGGTGAAAAAGATGCTGCGTTGACTGCCTAAGCATAGTAGCTAGCTGCGGGTCTCTGCGCGGGCGCCGTTGCTGGAGTGACTGGGCTCTGCTCGAGCTGTGGCAATTTATCCAGCGTGGCCAGGGTGACTGTAGCCTCCGCCTGTCGCTCGGCAAACCCTCCCGAGGGAAGGAAGCCTGAATGAGGGGAGAGGTGCCCGGGCGTTTAGCCCTTTGCTCCTACAACTTTGCTGAGATTGACTCTTGCGGTAGTCAGTGTTGTAAAAGCATCTTTACGTGCATTATTTTATTTAACAGTAACAAATTTCAAAGTGCGTGTTATTATGGCACCTTATTTTCAAATTAAGAAGGTGGCTCTGAGAGGTAACATCTCTGTATACCAGCCAGAAATACGTTTCTGTTTTGTTAATGCAGTATTTTTACCAGGAGGCGATCATTATTATAGTATGGAATCACACTTCTTTCGTTCAAGAGATGCAACTTCCTCATTTGGTGAAAATGTAATAGTGAAATTCTCATACATTGCTGGTGGGATTGTAAAATGATATCTATTTGGGAAGATAGTTTGGCAGTTTTTCAAAATATGAGTAGTATTGTGTGTTCACTCTTGGGTGTATACCCAAGATAATTGAAAATATATTCTCGTTAAAACTTTACACACATGTTGATAGCACCATTATTGTTCATAATAGCCCAAAGTAGAAATAAGACAAATGCCCAGCAACTGATGAATGGATTAATAACAAAATTGATATATTCATTCAATAGAATATTGTTGGGTCACAGGCTTGAAGTACAAGTGCACACCACAACGTTTATGTAAAATGGCACAGGAGGCAAATTTACGGAGACAGTAATGTTAGTGTTTGCCAGAGGTTTGGGGACTGGAGATACTGAGCAGCTTATAGAGTTGTGGGTTTTTTGATTTTTTTTTTTTCTTTATTTTTTGAGATGGAGTCTTGCAGTGTAGTTTAGGCTGGCTTTGCAGTCACTGCAGCAGTCTTTCTGCCACAGTTTCCTGAGTGCTGGGATTATACAGCATGTTTTTTGGATTTTTTTTTTTTTAAGTTATGAAATGTTCTCAGTTCAGTGGTGATGGTTGCACAAGTGTAAATGTGTTAAAGATCACTGAGTTGAGTGGCTTCCACACCTCCAATGGGGGGGGTTTATTTTTATTTTACATTTTTAAAAAATGTATTTGGTACAGGATCTCACTACGCAGCTTGGACTAGTAGTAATCCTCCTATTTTCAGCCTCCCCAGCACTGAGAATACAGGCATGCATCACCATGCCCAGACTCAGTAGCTGGCACTCAGTAGCTGGCTCAGCCCACCAGCTTGGCACACCAGCTGAGCGGGGAGTGGGGGTGGTGGTGGTAAGGCATGTGGAATCAAACCCCAGTCGTTGTGCTTACCTAAGCAGGCCCTTAATCTGCTGAGCTATCTCGCCAGCGCTAATGGGTGGATTTTATGTGTTAACTATATCTCAAAAATTGTATGAGAAAAAAATGTGTGCCAGTGAGAGGAAGGATCCATATTTTCTGTGCTTGGTGAATGAAATGATTGGCCTGTGTCTCATTTACTCTTCTCTCATTGCTGGGATGAATACCAGACACCCAAAATGAAGGAAGGAAAGGTTTATTTAGCTCATAGTTACTTCAGGTTTTAACCCCTACTCAGCTGGCTCCAAGGCAGAATGACACAGGGCAGAGAACAACTGTTCATTGTGGCAGCAAAGGGCAGAGAGCAAATGAGAGAAGTAGTGGTAACAATGGCTACCGAGGGCAAGTCTGTCTCTCTCTTAATGGTACTTTCAGGCTGTCTGCCCTGGGCTGGGTGTAGCACTCACACCCATAATTCCAGCAGTACTCAGACCCATAATCCCAGCCTTGGATCAAAAATTAATCACAAATGCTAAAAGCCCATGCCAGGATTTACATGAGACTTTTGGGGGACAACTAGACACAAACCATAATAGCCTATAAGTACCCAACTTAAAGATCACTTAAAGAGAAATAGAAGGGGACCTTTGAAGTGCTGACTTACTTTTGTTGAACTTGCTGTGTTATTAAAGCAAAAATGTGTTTGCTTGGGTAGAGCTAAGAACAGTTCAGACAGACTCAAAAAGTTAAGACTTGTACAGGCAGCTGTGCTTGGTAGTTGGAGGTAAAACTGGATGTGTGTAATGGGCATTTGAAAAATTCGTACTTTATTTTTGAGGTTGGTGATTTTAAAACTCTAAAAAGTATGGGATGAGACCCTCTTACACAGTAGTAGAAAACTATTTCAAAAGATATGCATTGTCTTTATTGTTTTCAATATGTTTTATGATTTTGTGTTGTCAAATTGATCAAACTAAAAAATTACCAAAAAAACCCCTTAAAATATTGCTGTTTAAAAATTGTACTTTATGGACTAGAAGCTTCAGTGTCTCTCGTGCACCCACTGGAAATGCAGAAATCTGTCTTTTTCCAGATGTTCTGCTGCAGCTTATTAAGATCCCCAGTGATTTACATTCATGTTAATGTTTAAGAGGCACTGCAGTATAAAATTGGCTGAATGAGATACTGAACCACAAAAAAGATTTAACTACATTAACATATTTAAATGTGGCAGGGGAAAATTAGAAATGTACCATTTTCTCCTTTTTTTTTTTTTTTTTAAGCTTTGAAGAATAAAAGTTTTCCTACCCTGCTAACTGCCTAGAAAGTATAGTGAAAGCTAGAAATGGTAATGCCCAGCACTTGGAAGGCTGAGACAGGAGGATCATCATGAGTTAGAGGCCAGTCTCTGCTACATATGAGACCCTGTCTTGGGGGCCAGGGAGATGACTCATGTCTCAAACAAAACTAAGGGCTGGCCTGATAGCTCAGGGGACTAAAGTGCTGCTTTGGCAGAGCACAGCAGGTAGGGCTTCCATCCCAGGTGATCGTGCTGGCCCTGCTCCCGGGGCATGCTGAGATGGTGATTGAGACTGGGCATGGTGACAGGGAGCCTGTAATCTCAGCACTTGGGAGGCTGAAAACAGGAGAATCACTGCAAGTCCGATCTATGTAGTGAGACCCTATAGACCCTGTAGACCCTGTCCTAAATACAGAGAGAGGAAAAAAGAGAGAGAGAGAGAGAGAGAGAGAGAGAGAGAGAGAGAGAGAGAAAGAGAAACAAGAAGGTATAGTGTAGGTACCAGTATGTTTACCCTGTAGTCTGGTTCCTGACCCAGCAGCATGTGTATCCTGTAGGAGCTTGTTGGAAATGTGATGTTTTAGGTCCTATCCCAGTGCTAACAAGACCCGTAGGAAATTTGCCTATTTTCCCAGACAAGTTATCAAGAAAGCATGCCAAAGCAGATTGGCAGTTGCTTAATAACCTCAACTTGGAAGTGACACACTGTCCCTTTCACCATCTGTGACCTGTCTTAGAACATTGCAGTACCATGTAGGAGGAGAGGAGATAGAGAATATTGTAGTTATATTAGGGAACAGCTGTATCAGGAGGGAAACTCAGTTGAATTTCCAGAGGAGTTCAGAGGAGAGATACATAACAAACACATGCATCTGAGCTGTGTCTAAATGTACAGATTTTGGGCTGGGGACATAGCTCAGTAGAATAAGCACTTGCCTGGCAAGTGCAGGGTCCTGAGTTCAATCCCCTGTACCACTAAATAAATAAATAAATAAATAAATGTACAGATCTTTCCCTAACATTTTATTATCTAAATTCCAAACATACAGACAAGTTGAAAAAGTTTTAAGTGAATACCTATGTTTGTACCAGCTAGGTTCTATAGTGAGCACTCTACATTTGCTTTTATCACATCTATGCATTTTGGTTCTTGGATGCATTGATAGATTTGAAAGATTTTTTTTTTAAGGTGGTTTGGCAGTGTAGTTCAGGCTAGTCTTGAACTCACTGTGTAGCTCAGGTTGCCTTTTTTTAAAAAATTTATTTATTTAGTGTGTGTGTGTGTGTGTGTGGCCAGCTCAGCCCACCAGGGGGCGGGGCTGGCTGGCATGTGGTGCTGGGGATTGAACCGAGGTCCCTGTGCTTTGCTAAGCTTGTTCTAAGTAGGTGCTTTAGACCGCTGAGCCATCTCACCAGCCCTCAGGTTGCCTTTGACCTCATGTCAGTCGTCCTACTTCAGCCTCCCAGCTGCTGGGACTACAGGTGAGCCCCACCATGACCAGCTGGTAAGACTTTTAAAAACATTTTATGTTTTTTTGTTTTTTTAGCACTCTTTTTTTTTTAACATTTATTTGTGTGTGTGTGTGTGTGTGTGTGTGTGTGTCCAGCTCAGCCCACCAGGGGGCGGGGCTGGCTGGCATGTGGTGCTGGGGGATCGAACCACGGTCCCTGTGCTTTGCCAAGCTTGTTCCAAGTAGGTGCTTTAGACCACTGAGCCATCTCTCCAGCTCACATTTTATGTTTTTGATTAAGGGTCTTGCTATGCAGTTTGGACTTGTAGTGATCCTCCTATCTCAGCCACCCCAGTGCTGGGCTTACAGGCGTGTGCCACCATGCCTGATTTTAGTGGCCAGCACAGTACATCTGGCATTCTGGGGTCAGTACTGCATGCGAACCCGAGGCCTTGCACTTTCCAGGTGGGTGCTTATGCCACTGAGCTACCTCCCCAGACCCCAAGATATTTTTACAGATAAAATTTGGTGTATCCTTGGAAGTGAAGGATATGTGGAAAGATGCTTCTGACATTTTAGTATTTCACATAATTGGAATAAAAAGGATGAACATGTTTTTGTGGGAAAGTAATGTATGAAGAAAGCGTTGGCAAGGAGCAATATGCTGCCTTTATTTCAATTCTGTAGGAAGCCAGTTAGAGTGGTTGCTCTGTGCAACCATGGATGCAGTACATGGAACTGACTAGAAAGAAACTTGTAATTTTCTGACTTTTTGTTGTTGTTGAATTTTAGTCTTTGCAGCAGTGAGGAATTGGCTGAGGGAAGAAAAAGTTAAGTGTGGGGCACAGGAGGGCTAGAGATGGTACACCAATTACAGGTATGCACTGCCATGCTTGGTTGAAAAACACTGACCATTGACATTGAGTGATTTCATTTCTCACCAGGACATTTTGAGTACGATTCAGAAATTTGTGAGTGAAGACCAACTGCCTCATCTAGTCCCCACTCTCCCTAGCAACTTACTGAGTTACCAAAACTGACCTTGAACTTCTGGGCTCAAGTGATTCTTCTGCCTCAGCCACCCAAATACCAGTGACTACACATATACCGCTACACCTGATTTGAATACATGTGCTTTTCTGTGGTTTTCTAGGGACAGGAAAAACATCTGTCCATCAGTCCTCCTTGCCCAGTGATGGTGAACCTTTTAGAGACCAAATGTCCAACTGCAACCTCAAACCCACTTTTCTTTCTTTCTTTTTTTTTAAAAAAATTTTTATTTATTTATTTATTTATTTATTTATTTATTTTGTGTGTGTGTGCCCAGCTCAACCTACCAGGGGGCGGGGCTGGCTGGCATGTGGTGCTGGGGGATTGACCGTGGTCCCTGTGCTTTGCTGAGCTTGTTCGAAGTAGGTGCTTTAGACCACTGAGCCATCTTACCAGCCTTTCTTCCTTCCTTCCTTCCTTTCTTTCTTTCTTTCTTTCTTTCTTTCTTTCTTTTTTTTTTTTTTTCAGAGCTGGGAATTGAACTCAGACCCTTGTGCTTGCCAGGCAAGCACTTATTCAACTGGGCTATCTCCCTAGCCCCTCAAACCCACTTATTAATTGCAGATGTCAACACTGCAATTAAACCTGAACACTGAAAGTTTAGTTTTGAAAAAATAACTCATACATTTGTAATATCTTTTGTCGTAAAAGAAAAATACAGTAACATGTGTGCCATGTTTCTGCTGACTGAGGAATATGCTGGTAGTTCAGGAACCAGTACTGAGCTTTGCCAGCACAAGTGATATTTCAGACATGTTAGTTGAGCTTGGTGGTATATTCCTATAGATCCAGCACGAGAGAGGCTGAGACATCCTGTTCTCTGTGGTGGGTTCAAGGCTGGCCTAGATGACACAGTGATGGGCAGCTGTGGGGTGGTCAGGAAAGAAAGCTCTAAAACTAGCTATCCTTGGCATGTATCAAGGCAGAGACTTAAAGTATCCACAAGTCTTTGGGTAATTGAGGAATTCACTGGAAGTACTAGCTTGTGCTTCATTGCTGCCTGTCAAAGGTCATTTCTACCTTGCAGTCTCAGGGTCTGAGTCTCTGATTTGCTGACTCCTGCTTCTACCTAGACCATATTATAAATGAAGAGGAAATGGATGTGAATGAGGGTGGCATAGAGATAGGCCAAGGGCTTTCAGCCTGTGCTGCAGGCTCCAGTGTGGCCTTGGGAAAGGTGACAAAGGAGACTGTATGTATACTCTTTTTTTTAAAAAATGTATTTAGGACAGGATCTACAGGGTCTCACTACGTTGATTAGACTCGTAGTAATTCCCCTGTTTTCAGACTCCCAAGTGCTGGGATTACAGGTGTGTGCCACCATGCCCAGTCTTAATCGCTGGTCTCAGTATACCCCGGGGATCAAACCCTGGCTGCTGCGCTCTGCCTAAGCAGGTGCTTTAGTCTGCTGAGCTATCTGGCCAGACCTGTATGTATACTCTTGCACAAGGTATCTGCTCCAGTCTGGACCGGTTGCATTTCAAAATAAGGAGAAGAGTACAAAGTCCCAACACATAGAAATGGTAAATTATCCTAATTATACTTTGTGTATATGTACCAAATTATATCATGCCTCATACATATGTACACATACTATTGATCGGTTAAAAAAGAACTTTCCACAATATACAGAAATAATGTGGAGTTTGTGCATAAAGTTACTTTGAATAAACTTAATGTTACTTGGAATGTATTTACTGGCCAAAATGGCAGACATTGAGTACGTGCTTGGTGTTGGCACCAATGAAAATACTAGATTTAGTTCCCTCACTGCTGTGCTTTTTTTTGTGCTGGGAATTGAACTCAAGTCCTTGCACTTGCCTGGCAGGCACTGCACTACTGAATTACATTTCTAGCCTAGCATTCCTTAACTGCTGCTTGTCAAGTTCCCAGAGACTTGTCTGTTGTTGAGTCCTAGAAACCAAAGGACTCAGAGATGAACTGGTGCCTGGGGGCCTTGTGCTGAAGCCATGATCACCCTAGGTTGAAGAACTCCATCCAGGTCAGGTGAGTAAACAGCCAGGGCAGATGCTTAAAGCTGCTTCTTGGAGCAGGGCTATACAAAATAATTACTGTATAATGAACAAATATCTTACTGTGCTGGCCATTGTTCTTTTTCCACCTTAAGGCTTTTTCCTTCATATGTTTGGATGACAGGGAACATAAGGCTTTCTTGTCTTACCCCATAAAAGGCTTCCACATTGTACTACTGCTCTTTTTTGACACAGGGTCTCACTAAGTTGATAAATTTCAGGGGCTCGGCTTAAATCTGGCGATCTTCCTGTCTCATCTTTGTAGAGGCTAAGATTAAAGGCATGTGCCATCATACTTGGCTCATGGTAAGGCTTTCCAGTCTAATGTGGTACAAGTGTATTTCGACTCAAGTTGCAAGTTTCCAAATCTCATCTTTTGCACTGTCTCTGTATCTACTGTTTTGTTTGTTTGTTTTTGTTATATTTGTGTTAATTTATGTATTTTTTGTAGTACCAGGGATTGAACTCAGGACCTTGTGCATGCCAGGCAGGCACTAATGCTGCTGAACTGTCTGCCCGGCTGTGTTTATTTATTTATTTATTTTTGAGATGGGGGTCTCACCATGTAGTTCAGGCTGACCTTGAATTTACAGTGATCCTCCTCTCTCAGCTTCTTGAGTGCTGGGGATTACACTATGCCTGGCTTCTGTGTCTCCTTTGAATGATGAATTTCTGATGAAATGAGTTCTACTTTTACAACTGATATATTTCATTGAAGTAGAAGAATTATCAGGTTCCTGATAATAATTTTTAAAATTTCTTCATTTATTTAGTTATTTTTGAGACAGGATCTTACTATGTAGTTCAGGCTAGTTTTTTTTTTTTTTTTTTTTTTTTTTTTTTTTTTTTTTTTTT
>NW_004524664.1:4312187-4318230 GCF_000260255.1 Octodon degus | reverse complement strand
CTCACTAACCAAACAACCATAATTTTATTTTGTTTTTTTGGCAGAACTGGGGATTGAACTCAGGCCCTTGCGCTTGCCAGGGAAGCGCTTATTCCACTGAGCCATCTCCCCAGCCCCCATCAGGCTAGTTTTGAATTCACTATTTTTTTTTTTCAAATTATTTATTTATGTATGTGACTCTAAATCTAGAACTGCTAAAAATATTGAAAATTTTGTACATATTTAGCATTTTATACCAATTATGCTTTATTATGGCAGTATACTTTACATCAAAAATGAAGTTTGTGGTTTCTGGAAGAAACAGAGCTGTGTGAACATGGGAAAACAAAAGAAAGCAAGAGATTACGCAACCATGAAGTGAATGCTTAGTCTTAGAGATGAGAGACTCAAAGAAAAGATTAGATTACAACCTAAGAACAAAAACAAGAAAGATCACAGTGCTCTAATGGAAAGAGAACATTTCCCCAACATCCTTCCTGCTTATTCTTCCTTTATAATACACAGCTGGGCGCCCACTTTATTACATCCTGGTTGATACCAACACAATCAACTTTTCCATCAAAGCCAAATTGGACTTAGTACAATCGATGATGGATTGTCTTTATGCCAAGTGTATTCCCTGTATAACTGTGTAGTGGCTGAAAGCGAGAAATTGGGACAGAAATATCTAAGGATTGCCAAGGATCCAGGCTTTGAACTGTTACCTTGTACACACAAAGGAATTTACACAGATTACTGCTTAGTACAGAGAATAATTCAGAACAAGTGTTACATTGTGGCCATGCTTGACTCCAGATGATCCCTGGAGTTCCTATCATATACATTTCTAACCACAGGAACAACATTTGGATGCCAAATGATTATGAACCCCCTTGTTTCTAATTCTTACAAGATAAAGTTTCTCTGCCTTTTTCTGGCCAACTTTTTGTTTTCAGTTCATTGAATTATTATTCACCCATTTGCTGTATTATCAGCTAAGTATGATTAAATACAATCACTTTTGAAAAAAATGAAGTTTGTAAAAATTTATTATTTTTATTTTTTTATGTATCAGGTATTTAATTAGGTTCTTAGTAAGAAATTTAGATCACTAATTTATGAGGATAAATTCCATTTGTCAGAGCAAAAACGGATCTCAGGTAGCCCCGGAGCTGAAGAACACCTTTGATTTTTGCTAAAATCTGTGAGTCCACCGCTTTCTGATCCACCTTGCACTGCTCTGAAATCTGGTATCTCTCTTGCTTGGTGTTAAAGATCTCGCCCTCCTAGTGTCTGGGCTTCCACAGCTTCTTCTTAAAGTAAGCATCAGTGAGGTGTTTGGGGATTTTCACTTTGCTGATGTCAATTTTTGTAGAGGTGGCAATGACACATTTCTGGTGTGTTCTTGGTAGAGGAACACGATTAAGGCCCAGAGGCCCAGTCACAAGTAGCAAGCCACTGTCCAACTGCTTCAGGAAGACCACTCCCTTTGCCTCTGTGATGCCTGGTGAGGATGATCAAGGTGGTGCCTGGAGTGATGCTAGCTCGAAGTTTCCACACATGCTGACTGAAGGGTTTCTTGCTGTGGCTCCAGAGCTTTCGGGGCACATCTTCAGTAGGGTAGTACCTAGGCATTTTTCCAAAGCTTAACCACCCAGCTACCTCCATTCTTGTCCCCACCAACCGGTTTTGTGATGGTAGCAAGAACTTTCTCCTTCTTTTTCTTCTCAACCTTTGATTTAGCAGCTGTGTACTTTCTCTTGTACAAAGCCTTTCTGGAATACATGGCAGATCGGGAGTATCTACCAATTCCTCTAACCAGGACAGGATTTCGGCTGCAGTGGGGCTGCCCCTTCTTGGACTTTTTTGCCTTCTTGCCTTTACCCTTTTTACCAGTACCACTGGCAGAAGTCTTCTGGGCTTCAGGTTTCTTCTCTTTAGTGTCTGGCTTCTCAGTTTTTGCACCCGCCATCTTGCAAGGTGGGAAAGAGAAGGAAGTTTCCTGTAAAAATTTTTATTCTGCATACTCTTAAGATGTTGAAAGAAATAAAAGAGCTAAGTAAATGGAAAAGTATCTCAGGTTTGTGGGTTAGAAATTTAAGATAGCAATCTCCAGATTTTTTGTAGATCTACCACAATCAAAATCCTATCAGCAGGCCAGGGAGATGGCTCAGTGGAATAAGCATTTCCCTGGCAAGCACAAGGGCCTGAGTTCAATCCCCGGTTCCACCAAACACCCGCCCCCCACCCAAAAAAAAAAAAAAAAAACAGCAACAAAAAAAAAATCCTGTTAGCCCAGCTAGACGTATAGCTTACTGGCACAGTGCCTGCCTGACAAGTGCAAGGTGTTGAGTTCCATTCCTGGTACCAAAACAGATTTCCATCAAACTTTTGGTCAAAGTTGAAAAGCTGATGCTAAAATTCATAGTATCCAAGACACTCTTAAAAAAAGAAGAAAGTTATAAGATTCATACTTTCTACTTTTTAAGATTTACTATAAAGCCAAGGTGATTAAAACAGTGTTTTACTGGCATAAAAATGGGTATACAGGGCCAGAGAGATGGCTCAGTGGAATAAGCACTTCCCTGAGTTCAATCCCCGGTTCCACAAAAACAAAAACAAAACAAAACAAAAAACCCTTACTTTATAGCCTAGGCTGGCTTTGAATTTGTGGTGATTCTCCTGCCTCAGTCTCCTGAGTGCTGGGATTATAGGCACGTGCCACTACTCCTGGTATACCAAGAACTTTCAATGGAGAGTAGCAATAGTCTTAAGCAAATAGGTTGCCACTGTACCTGGATAGCCATAGACACAAATGAGGTCAGGCCCTTAACACACACCACATACAGAAATGAACTCACAATGGATTATAGACAAAAATGAAAAATTAAAACTGTAAAACTTGTAGAGGAAAACATAGGGTGATATGTTCATTATTTTGAATTTGAGAATAGTTTCTTGCATACGATACCAAAAGCAACAAAGTGGATTTCATCGAAGTTAAAATTGTACCTGAGACATTGAGGCAGAAGGATTGCTATGAGTTTGATGTCAGACTCTGTCTTAAAAAACAAAGCAAACAAAAAAAGTGTATGTCAAAGAAATATACTTTTCATCAAGAAAGTGAAAAGGAAGAAAATATTTGCAAATCTCATTTGAAGAATGATTAGAGCTGGGGATATAGCTTGGTGATAGAATGCTTGCTTAGCATTTGTGATGCCCTGGGTTTAATTTCCTGGTGCCTCAAAAACACAGCGTTTATTTTTATTTTTATTTTTGAGAAAAGGTTTCACTATGTAGGATGTAGGGCAGGCTGGGTTTGCACTTATTTTGTAATCTAGACTGGTTTTTTTTTTTTTTTTTTTTTTTGTGGAACTGGGGATTGAATTCAGGCCCTTGCACTTGCCAGGGAAGCACTTATTCCACTGAGCCATCTCCCCAGCCCTAGACTGGTCTTGAACTCACAGAAATCTTCTGTCTCAAAAGGGGCTGGAGATGAGGTTGGTGTAAAGGACCTGCATTCAGTCCCTAGTACCATACCCATGAAACAAAACAAAACCATAGTACTGGTGAGGGTGTTGACAAATTGGAACCTTTTTTAATTTGTGTTTTGATTTTGTTTGTTTGTTTGTTTGGTTGGTTATTTTTTGGCAGAACCGGGGATTGAACTCAGCCCCTTGCACTTGCCAGGGAAGCTTATTCTACTGAGCCATCTCCCCAGCCCCTTGTATTTCGATTTTGATGTTATTAAGACAGAGTCTGTGTAGCCCAGGCTGGTCTTGAACTCAAGTCAATATTTCTGCTTCAGCTTCCTGACCGCTGTGATTACAGATATGCATCATGATACTCAGCTTAACAAGTTGGAATCTTTATACATTGTTGGTAGGAAACAGAAGTTCAAAAGTTTTATCATTTTCCCAAATTTATTGACATGGTCTTGCCATATGACTTAGCTGTTCCACTCTTATGTATATACCTGAAAGAACCAAAAACTTACTCATGTGTATTTTTAGCAGCAGTCTAAGCATCTGTTAACTGATGTGTGAAAGAATAGGAGGTGTATGTCAGTGGTAGAATGCATGCTTTGCATGCTCAAGGCCCTGGTTTTAGTGTGCAGGACCAAAAATAAATAACTACTGACTGAATGTATACAGTGTGGGATTTGCACACCATGGAATAGTATTTGACTATACAAATAAATGTGTACTGATATGTGTAATAAGAATTGAAGTTTAATAATGCTGTGGTGAATGAAAGAAGCCAGTAACAAGATACTAGTAAATAGTATCTTTTGCATGAAATTTCCAGAATAGGCAAATCTGTGGAATAAGAATTTTATGGTTTGTATCTAGGTGTCCCCCCAAAGCTTCATGTAGTCATTGGGGTTGCTTCTGAGTTTGTGATTAATTCATGATCCAAGGCTCAGATTATGGGTCTCAGTACTGCTGGGATTATGGGTGTGAGCGCTGCAGCCACCCTGGGGCAAATAGCCTGAAGGCAACAGAAGGAAAGTAGAGACTTGCCTTAGCAACTGCTGCCCTGCTCCTCTCTTTTGCCTTTGCTGTTTACTGTTTTCCACCACCATGAAAGGTTGTCCTCTGTCATTTGCTGCTCTGTTGTGGAGCCAGCTGAGTATGGACTGAAACCTCCATTAACTGTGTTTTTATTATTATTATTTTTTTTTGGGGGGGGGTGGTACCATGGATTGAACTCAGGACCTTGCACTTGCCAGGCAAGCACTTATTCCACTGAGTCCTTATTTTGTGTTCTCTGGGCCCTTATTTTAATAAAATAAACCTTTCCTTCCTTAATTCTGGGTGTTAGTTATTTGTCCCAGCAATGAGAGAAAAGAACTGAGACACAGAGAGACTAGTAATACAGGACTGGGGGAGAGGGAGCTAGGTGGGCATAACTAAAGATATAGTGTTTCTTGAGGTGTTAAAAGTGTTCTGAAGTTGTTTGTAGTGATGATTACACGTATCTGTGCTAACACTAAAAATCACTGATGTGTCTGTCCACTTGGTTTGCAGTGGTGGGGATCAAACCCAGGACCTTTTGCATGGACTTGTACACTTTTAATGAGCATGCTGAAGATGGAACCCAGGGCTTTGCACATGCCGAGTATGCATTTACCACTGAGCTATACTGGCCCAGTAAGTCTTTTCATGAAGAGGAAAATACTAGTATTCTAACAGCTCTGTAATGGATTTAGTTTTTGTGTTTGCTTCTTGTCCTGAAGAGTGTATTCTTTGGAGAATGTGCAGCCAAAGTAATGTGATTTAAATCCCTTGAAATATATTTTTTGGTTATGGCTATGTTAGCAACTTGATATTTAGTTGTTGTGTTAATTGACTTTTCTTGTAGTTAGAAAGCAAAACAAAAAGGTGGGTGGAACATCTGAATAATCCCAGCACTTGGGAGACTGAGGTAAGAGGAGCACTACAAGTTCAAGACCAGCCTCAACTACATAGTGAGACCCTGTCTCAAAACAGCAACAACCAAAAAACAAAGAACAGCAACTATTATCTCTCCAGCGTTTCAGTAGCTGCAGTAGTTAATACTTGTTTCTTGGGTGTGCTCCATAAATGCCCTGTGGTGGTTCTCCAGGTCCCAGGTTGAATTCCAGTCTTCTCAGGGGTGTCCTTATCCTGCTTGGGGCTTGAGCCACAGTCATAGCTCCTCTGTGGAATATGACAGAGGTAGAGGCTCAGAGAGGTTGCAGAATTCTCAGTGCTTCCTAAATCCCTTGTTTGGACTAACACACTGTTATACTGACCTATATTTATATGTTTTACAAAAATGTTTGAACTGTTTTTATTTATTTATTTTTGGTCTTTTTGAGATGGATTTCACTATGCAGTTTAGGCTGTCCTTGAACTTACTTTGGAGCTAGGGTTGCCTCTTGCAGCGATCTTCCTGCCTCAGCCTCTTGAGTGCTGGGCTTATAGACATATAGCACCATGCCTGACTTTTTTTTTTTTTTTTTTTTTGGCAGAACCAGGGATTGAGCTCAGGCCCTTGCACTTGCCAGGGAAGCGCTTTTTCCACTGAGCCATCTCCCCTG
>NW_004524664.1:4303715-4312032 GCF_000260255.1 Octodon degus | reverse complement strand
TGCTTTAGACCACTGAGCCATCTCACCAGCCCTAAGCTGTTTTTTAAAATAAAAACTTATGGGGGCCTGGCCCTAGCTCAGTCCTTTAAGTGGCTGCTTCCACAAAGCTGTCAGCCTCAGCTTGCTGGAGTTCGAACCTTACAAGTCTCCCACTGGCCAAAAGTGCCCTGAAGGCATTTGAGGAACAAAAAAAATAAAAAATAAAAAAATAAAATAAAAACTTATACCTCCATCCAGTTTTTCTTCATCTTTGTTCATTGCATGTTTCATATTTCCTAGGTCACATGAAAATACAGTGGTGCCTTGGTTCATAAACTTCATTTAATTTGTTCTATGATTTTGGAAAAGATAGCCACATTTGTATGTGTGTGTGGGAAAGATGGCTACAGTTGTGTTTCTCAAGGATGCAAAGTTTGCAAACAAAAACAAGATTTTGCCAAATTCTTCTATTTTGTATGAAATCAGTTGAAGCCAATGAGAAGACTAGATGATTATAGCTGCAGAGTACTCATGAGCTTAGTCTGCTCTGAGTGAGCCTCCCAAACTTCTCACTTTTATTAAGGGCTGAAGACAGGTGAAGGAATGTACATAACTAACTAATTTGGTATAAACAAAGTACTATCTATCTTGCCTTCTCTTAAGTTCACAGGATACTAGCAGACAACATCCCTGGTGAATGATCAGAGAAGCCACAGGGCGCCTCCAGGAAATGCTGTTTTCTGTGGCCTTGTATCCCAGTTTAGGGGAGGGGATTTACAAGAGACACTAGGTCTCCTTAGGCTCTGTTTCTTGTTCTTTACTCCCCAGATTGTTTGCAAACAAAGTTGTTTGTGAATTGGGGCACCACCACTGGCTTCCAATAGCTTTTTTTTTTTTTTTTTTTTTAAGGCGTTCAGGATTGGACTCAGGGCCTTGGTGCTGAGCTACACCCCCAACTCTTCTTTTTTTTCATTTTGAGACAGGGTCCTGCTGGGTTGCTATGTTGGCTTGAATTTGTGACCCTCCTTGCTCAGCCTGCGGGAGTTCTGGAATTACAGGCATGCACCGCCATGCCTGGCTACATGGTAATATTTATTTATTTACACACTTATACACAAAAATAGCTTGAAAATTAAAACACTAATATCTACTAATAACATCCCTATGTAGTTTATTTTTTAAATTTTATCTTAATTTTATTTATTTTTTTTTAGATGCGAGAGGGTGACCAAATAGCTCAGCGGATTAAAGCGCCTGCAAGCAAGCGCAGGGGCTGGGGGCTTGATCCCCAGGCCTGCCGTGTTGGCTGTGCCGGCCCCGCCCCCGGTGCACACTCAGGTGGCAATTGAGACTGGGTATGGTGGCACATGCCTGTAATCCTAGCACTTGGGTGCCTATAATCGCAGCACTGGGGAGGCTATAAACAGGAGTATCACTATGAGTCTGATTGTAGTAATGAGACCCTGAACACCCTGTAGACCCTGCCCTAAATACAGAGGGAAGAAAAGTCCCCAGTGCCACCAAAGTGCTGATGATGCTTATTATTTTTGTCCTTTTGAGACAAGGTCTCATGGTGCATTTCAGGCTATCCTTGCGCTCACTTTGTAGCCCAGACTGGTCTCAAACTTGCAACGATCCTACTTCCTCAGCCTCATGAATGCTGGGGATTACAGGCATTTGCCACTATGTCTAGCTAGAATGCTTATTGAGAAAACTTCAGAGCCAGGGGCAGTAGCATGTACCAATAATTCTAGGTTCTCAGGAGGTTGAGGCAGGAAGGATCATGAGTTCGAGGGTTGAAGCTGGGTATGAATGCTGGCACTTAGGAGGCTAAAGTAGGAGGATCACTGAATGTTTAGGCCAGCTTGGGCTACATAGTAAGTTCAGAGCTAGCCTATACTACATTGTAAGACCCTTTCTTAAAAAAAAAAGTAGGAGAATTGCTATGAGTCTGACTTGTGTAGTGAAATCCCGTAGACCCTGTACTAAATACATAAAAGAAAGAAAAAAAAAAAGGGCTGGTGAGATGGCTCAGTGGTCTAAAGCACCTACTTAGAACAAGCTTAGCAAAGCACAGGGACCACAGTTCCATCCCCTAGCACCACATGCCAGGCAGCCCCGCCCCCTGGTGGGCTGAGCTGGCCACACACACACACACACACAAATAAGTAAAAAAAATTTAAAAAAAAAGAAAAAAATGAGTTGGGCTGGTAGCTCAGTAGATTAAAGCACCTGCTTAGGCAGACACAGGGATGGGGTTTGATCCCTAGGCGTGCGTGTGGCATGCACCTGTAATCCTAGCACTTGGGAGACTGAAAACAGGAGAATCATAGAGTCCAGTCTGTGTAGTGAGACCCTATACACCCTGTACTAAATACATTAAAAAAAAAAAGTAGTAATATGGTAAAATGTTATCTTAGAAAAAGAAAAATATTCAGTAGTTAGTTGAACTGTGATTATTTTTTGGAACTCGGAATTGAACTCAGGACTTCCCACTTGCCAGGCAGATATCCTGCTGCTGAGCTATATTCCCAGCCCTTGAATTACTTATTATATGTGGTTATTGATTTAGTAGTCTTTTTAGATGATTATGATTTGAGTTTGTACTGATATTTCCAACTCAAATTAAGGACTATAAATGTTTTTGTTGTCATTGTGAAACTGATGATTGAACTCAGGACCTTCACATTAAGACAAAGCCTTGCTAGGTTGCCCAGTCTGACCTCAGACTTGTAATCCTCCTGCCTCTGCCTTCCAAGTAGCTGTGTACTACAAGAGCTAACAGGATAAAATCCAAGATGTGTGTTTTGTGTTTGTGATCTGTAGGATATATACCACAAAGGGTGTTAGCCAAATTACTGTTCTTTAAATTCACTTAAAATACTTTCCATTTTGTGAGCTTGTTTACCAGCTTAACACGCAATAGATTCTTGTTTTTGCATTCCTTTTAGATACTTGAAAATATTTTGTTATCATAATTTGGTGAGTTAACAGTTGTTCTGAAGTTAAATATGGGGCTGGGCATTTGGCACAGTCTATAATCCCAGCACATAGGCTGATGCAGGAGGATCGTTGTGAGTTTGACGCCAGCCTGGACTACAGAAGTGAGCTTAAGGCCAGCCTGAGCTGTATAATGAGAATTTGTCTCAAAAAGATTAAAAAGAAAAGTTAAACAGGATGTGTTTAGATAAGTTTACCTTTTAACACTTTCATATATATATTTTATTTATTTATTTATTTTTTGTATGTGTGTGGAACAGGGGATTGAACTCAGGCCCTTGTGTTTGCCTGGTATGCACTTATTCCACTGAACCATTTCCATGGCCTCCCACTTTCCTGTATTGTTGTTATACCTTTTATTGCAGAAACTACTTTTCTCATTGCTGAGACAATACACAGCACCCAGAAGGAAAGATTTTTCAGCTTACAAGGTGTAGAGGTTTTAGTCTGTGGTTGACTGGCTCCAGCGCGGGGTGAGCTGGCAGAGGGGCATCGCAGAGGAGAAACTGTCCGTGGCGTGGCGTGGCGGGCAAGAGGCAGCAGATGGTAGCAGCGGTCTGCCTTCCCTCTCTCCCTTTATGTTCCATCCAGACTGTATGCCTGTTGAATGCTGCCACCCCACACCTTGGGTGGGGCTTCCATCTTCCACACCCAGAACTATGCTAATTCCAATCAGTGGATTAATTTTAGTACCACACACCCTCAACCCCAGTATCACGTGCCCTTGATTCAGCCTGATCTGAAAAGCCCTACTTAAGAGTGCATGAGCTTTGGGGGATACATCTAGATATACATTTATAAAAGTGCAGAAATTAGTATTTTAAAACTCTCAGGTACCCATCACTCAGTTTCAGTGATTATCAAGTTATTGTTTGTACACCCACCCAGTCACTTGTTACACTGTTAATGTCTTAAAACATCTTTCAATACTGTATTTTTTTAGTCTCAAGATAGCTTTCTTTTCTAATGGAGCTAGTCTCTGATACTAGGAGTAACAGATGATAAATGAAAGAGTAGATATAACTCAAGGAGAAAAGTTGTTAAAGAGAAGAGAATATGTGGTCCTGAAAATGGAGAGGTTGGGCTTTAATAGCAGGGTAGTTACTTGCTGGGAAATAAGAACAGATACTGGAAAATGGTAGATTTAGTACATAGAAAGATGGAATCCCCCCCTCTTGGTATGGTTATGAGATGCATTTTCAGTTAAAAAAAAAAGTGAAGGGTGGAATAAGATGATCTTGGAGTTTGAGGGGACAAGAAAAGTGAAATGAGCCAGGTATGGTGGCACCCACCTATAATCCCAGCACTAGGGAAGCTGAGGAAGGAGGATCACTGAGTTAGAGGCCAACCTGCACTACATAGTGAGACTGTCTTTGAAAAAAGTAATGTTGGGACTTCCAGGAATTGGCAAGAAAGGACAAGAGACTAGGGTTTCTTGTCTGAGCATTTAGCTGTTGGTTCACCACACTGGCAGTGAATCATCTTCAAGCCTTATCTTTTTATCTGTACTCACAATTCACATTCTTGGCAGAGAGAAATCAGTTCAGAGTTAACTTCAGAACTGGGGAGGAGAGGGAAAGCGTTAATTAGGGGAATTTGCCTGATTGAAATTTAATAGGAGGAGCTGGTGAGATGACTCAGTGGTCTAAAGCACCTACTTAGAACAAGCTAAGCTAAGCAAAGCACAGGGACCATGGTTCAATCCCCCAGCGCCACATGCCAGCCAGCCCCGCCCCCTGGTGGGCTGAGCTGGCCACACACACACACACACACACACACACAAAATAAATAAATAAATGTTAGAAAAAAACGTTTTATAAAAAAAAAAAGAAATTTAATAGCAGCTAGGATCTGAAGTTTGCCTATATACCATTAAGAAAAAGAAAACTGGGGCCAGGGAGATGGCTCAGTGGAATAAGCACTTCCCTGGCAAGCACGAGGGCCTGAGTTCAATCCCCAGTTCTGCCAAAAAGAAAAAGAGAAAGAAAACTCTGCAGTTCTCTAATTTCTGCGTTCTGTGAAGGAAATGGTACTTGGCTAGCTTGTGTGATGGCATGTAGACTCAGGACATGCTTTGAAAAGGAAGCATCAAAATGGAAGTAGTATGGGGAAGGGGAAATGGTGATGATCTCAGTTTGAAACTGTATTTGAAGGTTAGGGAAAAAATTCAAAGATTGTTCAAACTTAAAACTATACTTAAACTGTAGCAATCTGAGCAAAATAACTTACCTGACCTGACAAGAAATGCATGTGTGGAGCCAAAATAGGTCCTATAGTTCTGCTGTTCTGCTGTCACCCACCCATTGTATGCTGCAAATGGGAACAGGTTGGTGGCCCCCTGGGCAGCTAAGAATGGAGCAACAGGTGGGGAGTTGGACATTCAGCTTACTTCTGAGCAGATTCCTGTCCTACTGCTTGGTAAACAGAAATCAGAGCCCCAGTGATCCTGCTTAGCTGTGTGATTTGACTCTTCAGCCTATTAGGAAACTTAATCCTACAGCAAATCACAACCTCAGGAATGGTTTCCTTTTGGGGAAGATCCTTACCCTGAGGGAATCTGTTACTGAATGCCTAAACTGTAACCTCACCATCTTTGGCTGTCAAAAGCCGTGAAAAGACAATAACTGATGCTTTCAAGAAAACGTATATGGAATTTCCATGAGTATATAGTAATAGTATGATCTGCTTATTCTTGCCATGAGTTATCTATAAGATGAGACAGATAGTTCATGATGTAGTAACAGACCTTAGAGCCTGAGCCATATAGGAGATGGGAAACACTTACTAGCATACTTTGTAGAAGCAGCCTTTGTGATAATGGACATTTTGCCCATTGGAGCATGCATAGTATCTTATGGTACCTGTGTGGAATTTTAGCCTTCCTCAGGTAAAAGGAATTTATATCCATGGACTATTTGAAGAAATGGTTAACTAAACGAATCCATGTTGTTGATTGGACTGGCAGTACCTTTGATGAAAAAAGTTACTGTGAATCCCACCTTGGTTCCAGCTGTATCACTCACAAAGTTCTGGAGGACTGTGTACCCTATTTCTGGACTTTTTCCCTGTGGAGGAAACACAGTCAGAAACTGCCAATTGGCCTCATACAGGGATATCAAAGTTATTTTTTGTGCTAGCCCAATCCTTGGCTCGTACAAGTAATAGTAATTGAATTTTGTTATTGTTATTTTATGTATTTAGTACAGGGTCTCACTACATAGATCAGGCTTGTAGTGATCCTTCTGTTTTCAGCCTCCCAAGTGCTGGGATTATGGGAGTGCACCACCACATGCAGTTTCAATCTGCCCTCTCAGTGAGCCCCAGGGATGGGGCCAGCATGGCATGCTGGGGATCAAACCTTGGCTGCTGCACTCTGCCTAAGCAGGTGCTTTAGTCTGCTGAGCTGTCTGGCTGGCCCTTATTTTTATTTTTGAGACAGGGTCTCAGTATATAGTTCAGGCTGACCTGAACTTACTGTGTAGCCCAGGGTGGCCTTGAACTTGTGCTCATCCTGTTTCCTCAGCTTCCCAGGTGCTAGAATTACTGGTGTGTACCACCCATCCTGTTTTAATTGTTTCCCTAGATAAACAAACCAAAAGCCAGTGTTGCTGCCAGACTCCACTGAATTTCTGAATTTATTGCCGTCACTCTTAAAAGTGTGGATCTGAAAAAAAGATACAATAGCTTCTACCTATCCAGCCAAGGCCACACTGAGACCAGTGAGGATAAGTGCATTGTGCAGTGAGGAGATGCAGATGAAGCATGTGGGACTTGTGTGACCACTCAGAGTTGATTTTTTTTTTTTTTTTAATTTTAAAGACAGGCTTTCTGTGTAGTTCAGACAGACCTTGAACTCACTTGCTCACTTGTAGCTCAAGCTAGCCTCGAACTTGAAGCTATCTTCCTGCTCCAGCCTTCCGAGTGCTGGCATTATAGGCATGTGCCACCACAACTGATAACATTTTGAAATATGCTATGCTTAAGTAATCTATTTATTTTAAATATTTATCCTTAGCTCCTTTAACAATGCATTCTAAATGTCAAACTGAGGCCATATTAAATCATTGAGGAAAAAATGTATGCATCTATTAAACTAGACAAAAGATGCTTTGAAAAGTTTTGAGAGCTGGTATAGTTTCTTACCAAAATTTACTATCTTCTTACTGCAAATCATTGTTAACATTTTAAGTTAGAGAGAAAGGCTGGTGAGATTACTGTCATAATTAGATTGGTGTGGTAATTGTTCAGTATCTATTGCTGACCCTAAAATTACAATTAGCAGCAGAAAGCTTAGCTGTAGCAGACAGTCAGGGAATATGGCGGGGGGTGATAGCCAAAAAAACCCCTGGAGTATGGCCAGGCAAAGTTGTGTTAAAGATGTGAAATAAGCAGTATTACAGTTCAGCAGTAATACTTTAAAAGTTGTTATCACTGTCCTAAACAGGAGTAAAGAACTATGTTGTTACATTAATTAAATTAACACTATATATAAACACTTGAATATCTCATATTTAAAATGCTTCGAATCATAAGTATTCTGGATTTTTTCTTTTTAATTTTGAAATATTTATGTATATATAGTGAGACATACGGAACTTAGAACCCAAGACTAAACACAAATTTATTTATATTTCATATATGCCTTATACACAGCTTGAAGATAATTTTATACACTACTTTTAGTCCACCTGCTTTTGTATATGTGGTGCTGGGTTTAGCCCTTGGGCCTTGCACATAGTGGGCAAGCACTGTGGCACTGAGCTACATCCCCAGTCCTGCATGCTGACTGCACCTGAGCACATGTGGTCAGGTATGAATTTCTCCACTTATTAGCTCATGACAGCGCCTAACACATTTTGGTATTTGGAACATTGTGGATTTTAAATTTCCAGATTGGGAGTGTTTAACTGGTTGTGATGATGGGTAGGGTCTGGAAAGAAAGAAAAGAAACTAATGTCGTTCTGTTAATCTTTTTTTTTTTTTTTGGACTGGGAATCAAACTCAGGACCTTATGCTTGCCAAGCAGGTGAGCTATATCCCTGGCCTTTGTTAATCATCTTGACATAGAATTCCTTTATATATAATTTGATGTGGTGAAGTTGGCATAATGCATAAGAAGAAGCTTTAACCAGTCGGTAGTTGTGTTGTGTTGTTTTGTTTTGTTTTGTTTTGTTTTGTTTTGTTTTGTTTTGTTTTGTGGTACCAGGGATTGAACTCAGGACCTTATGCTTACCTGGCAAATGCTTATGCTATTGAGCTATTTCCCTGGCAGTCAGTTATTGTTCCAGGGCATGTGATTTACCATGTAACATATCTACATCAGTTTTTTTTTTTTTAA
>NW_004524664.1:4298176-4303615 GCF_000260255.1 Octodon degus | reverse complement strand
GCATGTGGTGCTGGGGGATTGAACCGCGGTCCCTGATGCCTTGCCAAGCTTGTTCCAAGTAGGTGCTTTAGACCACTGAGCCATCTCTCCAGCCCCAGTTTTTTTTTTTTTTTTAAAGGTAGGATCTTACTATGTAGTTGAAGTTGGCCTTGAATTTGCTATGTAGTCCATGCTGACCTCAACCTTGCTATGTAGTCCACACTTTCTTTATACTCCTGATCCTCCCTCAGCCTCCCAAATGCTGTGATTACAGGCATGCACCATCACTCCTGTCTACATTACTTTAGTAATGATTAATAATGATTTTATTTATTTTATTTTTTTTAAATTTTATTTATTTATTTGTGTGTGTGTATGTGTGTGTATGTGTGTGTGTATGTGTGTGTGGCCAGCTCAGCCCACCAGGGGGCGGGCCTGGCTGGCATGTGGTGCTGGGGGATTGAACCACGGTCCCTATGCTTTGCTAAGCTTGTTCTAAATAGGTGCTTTAGACCACTGAGCCATCTCACCAGCCCCAATAATGATTTTATAGTGAGCTCTGTCTTACTTACTTTCTCATTGCTATGACAAAGTACCTGACACCCAAAGTTAAAGGAGGAAAGGTTTATTTTTAGCTAGCACTTCATAAAGGTTTTAGTCCATGGTCAGTTGGCTCCCAAGTAGGATGGCATGGCAGAGGGACATGGCAGAGGAGAAATAGTCCGTGTGTGGCAGGGAAGAAGCAGTGTGCAGCAAAGCAGTGAGCCTCCCTTTTCCTTTTATTTCGTTCAGGCTACAAGTGGGTTTGTATCACCCATGCCCAGATTGGGGCTTCCTATTATCTATATCCAGAACTATGTTGAACCAATCAGTGGATTAATTTATTCCTTTAATTCATATTCACATACGCTGGATCCAGCCACCTCTGAAAAAGCCACACCTATGACCTTATGAGACTTGGCGGGGAGTCAAGATACAAACCATAACAAGTTCTGTTGCTACCCCCCTTTTTAGACAGGGTCTCACTCTGTAATTCATACTGGCCTTGAACTCACTATGTAGCCCAGACTGTCCTTGAACTTACCAAGATCCTGCCTCAGCCTGCTGAGTATTGGGATTACAGGTGTGCACCACCCTGTCTGGGTTGCTTTTTTTTATTTTTTATTTTTTTTTTATTTAGTGTGTGTGTGTGTGTGTGTGTGTGTGTGGCCAGCTCAGCCCACCAGGGGGCGGGGCGGGCTGGCATGTGGTGCTGGGGGATCGAACTGCGGTCCCTGTGCTTTGCTAAGCTTGTTCTAAGTAGGTGCTTTAGACCACTGAGCCATCTCACCAGCCCCCGGGTTGCTTTTTGTCTATTATCTTATTTTTGATACCTGTATATTGCCCCTCTCACTCTATCTCAATCACATAAGGCTATTTTTTTTCTTTTGGTGCTGGGAATCAAACTTACAACCTCATGACCTTGTGCTTGCCAAACAGGCTCTGTGCCACTGAGTTAGATCCCCAGTTTAAAAGTACTTTTTTGGAGCCGGGGAGATGGCTCAGTAGAATAAGCGCTTGCCTGGCAAGCACAAGGGCCTGAGTTCAATCCCCGGTTCCCCAAAAAAAAAAAAAAAAAAAGTACTTTTTTTTGTCTCCTCAGTTGATTTCTTGATCTCTCCTTTTTTCTTTTTGTACATGTTTAAAGTACATAATGATTATTGTATTAAACAAAACAAATCAGACACATCAGCTTAAATATCATATGATTTCTCTTATATGAAAAGCCCAAGGCCAGGTGTGGTGGTGCATGCTTGTAATCCCAGCACTCCAGAGGCTGAGGCAGGAAGATCCCCACAAATTGAAGGCTAGCCTGGGCTACATGGGAAGACCTTGTCTCAAAAACAAACAAACAAACAAAAAGCACAAAACATAAAGAGCAAATTAAAGTTACATAATAGGAGGGCCAGCCAGATAGCTCAGCAGATTAAAGCACCTGCTTAGGCAGACACAAGCCATGCCAGCCCTGGCTCCCTGCCCCCACGCATGCTGAGATGGTGGTTGAGACTGGGCATGGTGGCATAGGTGGGACTTTTTAGAGGTTCCTGAATCTAGACTGTGTGATGCTGTGCTAAATTAGTCCACTGATTTGTTTGGCGTAATTCTGGGTGTGTTACCAGCCCTAAGGGTGGGTATCTTACACAGACTATATAAAGGGACAGAAAGAAACTGCTATTGTCACTTTCTGTTTGCTGCCTTGTGCTTGCCTGCATTGTGATGTTCCCTGCTATGCCACCCTGCCTTGGAGCCAGCCAACTGAACTGAAACCTCTATAAGCTGTGAGCTATAGTGAACTTTCCTTCTGTAACTTTGGGTATTTGATATTTTGTCTCAGCATTGAGAAGAGTAACTTAAGACATTGTACATATCACATCCTAACTCTTTCTCATTTCTCTGCCTTGCCTTATTTCCCCTCCCTTTATCTCTCAGTCCCCTTCCTATTGAGAAAGCTCTAGCTCTCTACTTCCTATTATGAAACTTGAATTTGCACTATATGTTTTGGGGCTTTTTTTTTTTTTTGACATAAGGTCTTCCCATGTAGCCCAAACTGATCTTGAACTTGTGAGGAACCACTTCTAGCCTTGGGCTTTTCATATGAGAGAAATCATGTGATATTTAAGCTCATGTGTCTGATTTATTTTGCTTAACGTAATGGACTCCGGTGCATTCATATTCCTGCAGAGTACTTTGTCTTTCTTGATTGCAGATTGATGTAAGAACATTATTAAAAGTGAATTTATTTTCCTTTTAGGAGCAGCTACCATATCCTGGCTACAATTCTAATTACTGGAATTCTGCTGCACGATCTAGGGCTCCATACCCAAATACATATGCTGTGAGACCAGAGTTACAAGGCCAGGTATGGTTGCAAATTGGAAAGCTTTCTGAATTTTTTCTTCTCTTTTCTTTTTTTTTAATTTCAATTTTTAATTTTTAAATTTTTTAAATTCATTTTAGTAAGAAAATAAAATAGCACTGAGCAGTTTCAAAACAGGTTAGTAGGACAGTTACAATAATTAATACATTGCATATTGTTGTCTTCATCTGAATTTTTTCTTAATGAACCCATTTAATTTCAGAACCTGTAGAAATTTCATGATAGTGAAATGTGGGGTTTTTTTTTTAATGTAATGGGTTCCATCAATTGTGTTTAATATTTTAAACTCAAGTATAATAAAGTATCTACACAAATATTACTTATATTTGAATTCTTAGGAAAAATGTACTTATTTAATGAGACAGAGTCTAAGCTACGTAGTCTAGGCTGGCTTTGAACTTACTGTGTACCCCAGATTGGCCTCAGATACATGGTGATCCTCCTGCCTTAGCCTCCCAAGTGTTGGGGAATTCAGGCACGTGCTACCATGCCTAGCAGGATAAATATTTAGTTAGAAGTATTTTAAGCATCCTAAAAGAGAACAGAGATTTGTTGCAAGCTGGAGGAGGAAGGGAGAGGCCTGGAGGACACCAACATGAACAAGTTGAAATCACAGAAGGATAAAGTTTGGCAGTTTATGATCTTCATACATTGCAGTGAAAAAACTGTAGTGAAGAAGTTGTTCTTCTCAAAATAATTGGAAGTTTGATGTTGCAATTGATAATTTTTTCTAAGATCCTGAACTTTATCTATGAGTATAAAAGAAGTTAGAACAACTATTCAATAGATACAAAGATTCTCAAGATGAAAATAAAATTGTAATAGTATACAGCAATTTTGTGATGATTTGGCACTTGATGCAGACAGCAATAGTGTTTTTTGATCATGGCATGGAAATTCATAGCAGCAACACAATGTGAACTCCCAGCAGGAGTTCATGGATGGCATGGCAAAACCAGGATGTGATAGCATAGAAAAGCTAAAGGCTCACATACCCAAGACAGAACAAGAATTGAAAGAACCAAAGTGATTTAAGGATTTTTACCCATTTACTGTCAGTTTTATAAAGAATCCAGGACAGAAAGGATAAGATCTAGAAATGGCCATTGCCTACTGGAACTTAGTGCTTAACCAAAGATTTAAATTCTTAAGACTTATGGTGGCCACTTTTTTTTTTTTTGGCAGAGCCAGGGCTTGAACTCAGGCCCTTGCGCTTGCCAGGGAAGTGCTTATTCCACTGAGCCATCTTCCTAGCCCCTCTTAAGAGTTATGGAATAAATTTTTGTTGGAACATCATAAATGACCAATACTAAAAAATACTTGGAATCTTCTTTTAGAATTTACAACCAGGGAGATGGCTCAGTAGAATAAACACTTCTCTGGCAAATGCAAAGGTCTGAGTTCAATCCCCAGTTCCGCCCAAAAAAAAAAAAAAAAAAAAATCCCAGCTAGAATTTACTACCATGATTGTACTGATTTTTTTAAATTTAGGACAAGGTGTACAGGGTATACTAGGACTCATAGTGATCCTCCCGTTTACAGCCTCCCAAGTGCTGGGATTACAGGCACTCACCTCCATGTCCAGTCTCAATCGAGTATCAGCGTGCCCTGGTGGTGGGGCTGACACAGTGGGCCTGGGGATCAAGCCCCTGGCCCCTGCGCCTGCTTGCAGGTGCTTTAATCAACTGAGCTATTTGGCCGGCCCAGTTGTACTTTGTGGAATTTGCACACCCTCAAGTTGCTGGAACAAAAAGTAGTACTTTTAAAGGAACCTTCTAACATGTACATATTCTGTACAATAAATACAACAGAAAATTGCACAAGCAGTTTCTGCTGGAACTTAGTCCTCACCATTCAGACTAAGGGTTGAGATAAAACGTGAAGGATACTTTTGGGCTGTATCATATTTTATTCTTCTGATGATGTTTTGGGCTTGTCTTCTAGTCTTGGCTGCTCTAAATATTTACTTTTTTATTTTTATTTTTATTTTTATTTTGCAGAATCAGGGATTAAACTCAGGCCCTTGCACTTGCCAGGGAAGTGCTTATTCTACTGAGCTATCTCCCCGGCCCCTAAACATTTATAATTCCAGTGTCATGGATTTCATTGTAATATCTGTGGGCCATCCTACTTTATTCTCCTCTAAGTCTTAGAAGCTTTATGGTGATTATTTTTAGGTTTTATTCTTGCATAAAACATAATGCTGTCTTCCTCAGAAAACAGTTTGACATAAGAATTAAATGATGAACATCACAAAAAGTTTATTAAAACTTCTTAAATATATGTTTTGGGCTAATTGCAGAGACTATGCTGATAGCACTTTCAGTGAAAATGATATATTTAAGTATGTGGAATCTAGAATGGTGGTTTAGCTTCGGAGATTTTTTTTTTCTAGCAAATCACATGTATTGTTGACATAGGTAGAATATCTGATGAAAAAAGTGTCACAGCTACCATCATGAAGAATTTGTGGGATTACTTGGTATAACTTGATCCCTATCTGAAAAATGTATAATGTTTTAAACTCTCAATTTCTTTTTTTT
>NW_004524664.1:4274663-4298076 GCF_000260255.1 Octodon degus | reverse complement strand
CATGTGGTGCTGGGGGATTGAACCGTTTTCCCTGTGCTTTGCTTAGCTTAGCTTGTTCTAAGTAGGTGCTTTAGACCACTGAGCCATCTCACCAGCCCCTCAATTTCTTATTGTTTTAATTAATTTATTTCTTTATTTACTTAGAGACAGAGTCATGCTCTATAGGTCAGACTGGGTTTTATTTCACTTTGTAGCTCAGGCTGGCCTTAAACTCAAAGCAATCCTCCTGCCTCAGCCTCCAAAGTGCTCACCTCAAATTTTTATTTTTTTAAATATTTAGGGGCCAGGGAGATGGCTTAGTAGAATAAGCGCTTCCCTGGCAAGTGCAAGGGCCTGAGTTCAAACCCTGGTTCCACCAAAAAAAAAATCATTTATTTATTTATGGTACTGGGGATTAAACTCAGGACCTTGCTCTTGCCAGGCAGGCCGCTTATGCCATTGAGCTATCTCCCTAGTGCCCTGCTTCAAATTTTTAAAAATGAAATGTAATCAAAAGCCCAGTTGAGTTCAATCCCCAGTTCCAAAAAAAAAAAAAACCAGTTGATACTTCTTTACCTTTCTTGAAGTTATTCATTATTCTATACATGTTTCTATGCCATTATTATTTGTACATATGTCCATGAACTTCATATAGTATTATTTAACATGTTTTAAAACTTTACGAGTGTTAGAAGTCACCAGTCATCTTGCTGTCCCAATATGCAGCAATTGTCATATTTCCTTCTTCTTTTGTTTCTATGCAAATAATCTTTAAGGAATATAAATGAAGTGTAGTACATTCAATTTTTTTGTTTGTTTGTTTTTTGCGGAACCGGGGATTGAACTCAGGCCCTTGTGCTTGCCAGGGAAGCACTTATTCTACTGAGCCATCTCCCAGGCCCCCAGTATATTCAGTTTTAAAGCACCTGTGTTTAACATATTTATGCCAAAGATTGCTTTTTTTTTTTTTTAATGGTCTTGTTAATGTAGTTCATATTGGCCTGGAATTTGGGGTGATCCTTCTGCCTTGGTTTCCCAAGTGCTGGGATTACAGGTGTGTGCCACCATGTTCAGGCTTCAATGTTTTTTGAATTTTTGCATGCAGCTTATATATATTAGCTGGAAAAATTCAAGAAATAAGAATTTGAATAGAAAAAGATGGTAATATTCTGTTTTTCTTGGCATTCAAAAAATGGAATCTTAGCTATTAGAGGGTTAAGAGCTTTTATCTTTTTTTTTTTTTTTTTTTTTTTTTTGTGGTTTTTTTGTGGAAACGAGGGATTGAACTTAGGTCCTTGTGCTTGCCAGACAAAAGAGCTTTTAAATGAATATACAGTTTTATATGTTAGAACTCTATAAACTGATGTTCTTTGCAGAATTAAATTTCTTTTTAAATTTTATTTTAAAAAGAAAAAAATTCAAAACAAGATTATAGACACAGAGTGATGGAGTCACCTGGGTGGCCTCGGCACTGTCCCTGCTGTGCCTAGTGCCTGCCGTGCTCTGTCCTGTAGGTGACCCCACCTGGCACTCCTGTCACTGTGTTGGCATCCTGGCTATTCACTTCCACAGGGCAGTGGCATTGGCGAGTCTTGGGGCTGTCCTGTTGGTGTCTTTGTGGGCCTGGGTAGCTCTGGAGTCCAGGACTACAGTTATGCATGTCCCTTGGATGAGCACAGTAGGCTTGGGTTCTGGAGGGTGTTGCACATGGACATGGGGACGAGCCCTGGCCATCTAGCATGGCTGCCCTGCCTTGCCCCTGCCACTGTGGGCCTGAGCCAGGCCAGAGCCCCTGACTCTTGGGCAGCGGGTCATGGTGCCCAGCTTGGGTTTGAACACAGTGCACTGGTTCTGCAGGGAGCTGCAGCTCCACCACAACCCTATGCTGAGGGAGTGTATTAGTGGCACCAAAACCATCCACTGCATCTCTATCTTTATTCTCTGGTTTGCAGGCTCTTCCAGTATGGCATCAGGGTGGCAATATTTGCTTTGTTGTTTTGAGGATTTAGATGACAATCTACAAAAATTAAATTCTTACCTGTTTGTGATTTATGAGCAGCCAGCAAATGTGTTTTTTCAGCTTTTCAAGAACTGAAATATTACTAAACTTTCAATTGAGTATGATTTGGAACGCTTAATAAAGGAATGGGATGTGGCTGTTAAGAAACTGGCTCTGACATTGGCCAAGCAATGGCTGTGACTCATCCACATGGCTGACACTGACAAAGGTTCTACAATCTGAGGTACAGGATCTCAGGATAAGTCCTGAGGGGATTTCACTGACCTTATCAGACCCAAAAGCTACAACTCTTGTTGCATAGGTCCTGCTTTACCTTGGTCTTAACCATCCAGCAGAAAAGTATAGAAATGAAATATAAGAAGTAAAGCCATGCTATTATGTTGAGCTATAGGGAACTGAGGTCAACAGTTTCTGACATTGCCAGTCAAGCGGAAGACCCAATGCTGTTATGGGCTGCTGGACTCTTTTGGAATATTTTGCTGAGTTTACACACCTATAATATTCAAATAACGGAACTTAACAAAAAAAGGGGATACAGGTGAATGTCCATTTTGTATCTGTGTATTCAATGTGGTTAGGATAGATATATAGTTACATTCTCTTAATGAATAAAGGGATTTGTTCTAATGGTGTTTGTAAATAGAATATCATGTCTGCATCTTGTACAGCAATTAACTACTAGGAAGAATGTATGCAATGTGTTAATTATTGAAACTATCCTACCAATTTGATTTGAAACTGTCTCATTGCTATTTGTTTCTCAATAAAATTATGAAAAAAAAAAAAAAAGAAAGAAAAGAAACTGGCTCTGGGGCTGGCTGGATAGCTCGGATTGGCGAGATAGAGCAGCAGACTAAAGCGCCTGCTTAAGCAAGCTTAGGCAAGTGCAGGGACTATGGTTCCACCTGCCAGGCCAGCCTCACCCCTTGGGTGGCCTGAGCCAGACACATACCCTCCACCCACACTATATGCAAATACAGAAAAAACCAAGATAATAGGAGAATAACAATGGTGAATACATTGCATATTGTTATCTTTAAATTACTTACTCAGTATAAGATACAGACATTTAACTGTCCAAACAATATTAGCACAAATCTTTCTTTTCTGTAAACTAAGAGAAATTAATAGTATAACTATCTGTGTGTGTGTGTGTGTGTGTGTGTGTGTGTGTTTCTTTTCTATTCTTTTTCGCTTTTCCCCATCATAGTTTCTCCTTCCTTTTTTTTTTTTTACGGAACTGGGGATTGAATTCAGGCCCTTACCCTTGCCAGGCAAGTGCTTATTGTACTGAGCTATCTCCCCAGCCCACTTCTCTTTCATTTTGCGAATTCTTTTTCTTTTTTGTATTTAGGACAGGGTGTACAGGGTTTCACTGCGTGGATCAGACTTGTAGTGTTTCTCCTGTTTACAGCCTCCCAAGAGCTGGGATACAGGCACACGCCGCCACACCCAGTCTTGATTGCCATCTTGGGGGCCAGCACGGCAGGCCTGGGGTTGAACTCCCAGACCCTGCATCTGCCTAAACAGGCACTTTAATCTGCTGAAGTATTTGATCAACCCTCTTTTGAGAATTAAATTATAAGATAAGGTATACTAATATGATTCTCCTGATGGATTTCAGGTGGTAAAATATATGTTTTAATTATGTTTAAATTTACTAGTGAGACAAAGACAAATAATGGAAGCACTTTTTGTAGTAGGGGATTGCTTTTGCACTGAACTACAACCCCAGCCTTTTCATTTTTCTTTTCTTTTTTGATCTTTGGGGATGAAGCCAAAGCATTTTTTACTGAGCTGCATCCCTGGTACTTTATTCTTGAGGTAAGATTTCAGTAAATCACCCAGGCTGGGTTTCAATTTATGAACCTCCTGCCTCATTCTTCCAGGGTGCAAGGATTATAGGGTGTGTACCAACCATACCTGATTGGAAACACATTTCCTTAAGCATCTGAATAATTGTTTAAAAAAAATCTGTTCTTTTTTTTTTTTTCTTCTCCCCTTGATTTGGTGATTAAGATTGATTTTTTTGGGGGGGTGGTACTGGGAGTCAAATTCCACTTTGCATTTACCAGGTAAGCACTTGTGCCATTGAGCTATATCCCTGACCCCAGATTGATTTTTGAGCCAGAAGAATTTTCTTAAAGTTAGATGAAGATTTTCTTATTTACTTAAGGAAATTGTAAAAGGAATTGCCACTTTTATGACTTATTTTATTTTTGGTAGTGCTGGGAATTGGACCCAGGGTCTTGCATATGCTAGGCAAATGCTGTACAGCTGAGCCTCAGCCCAGCCATGCAGTTGTTTTCTTACACTGCTCGCGCTAGCGCTCCCTTCTGCCCTTTTTCCTTCCCTCCCTCCATCCCTGAAGCACTCAGTCACTCTTTCTCTGTGTGTGTGAGTGGGGAGGGGGTTGAGACAAGGTCTCACCTTGTAGATTAGGTAGACTTTCAATTCACTATGTAACCTAGGTGATCTCAGTCTCAGGGCAGTACTCCTGCCTCAGCCTGCCAAGCGTTGGGATTACAGGCCTGCACTACCATGACTACATTGCTTTTTTATAACATACATATGAACTTTAGAATGAAGTTGATTAGAAGAAATGTAAACCAAGATAAAGAAAAGATAATTTTACTGTTTATAATAAATTTTTGTTTTATTTGTGTCCTGATTCCTGGGATTGAAGCTGAGAAGTAGATACTGTTTATGTTAAATGTTTCATGCTTGTGGCTTGGTTCCATACCATACTCTTCACCCTCTGACATGTACAATTTGGGGTCGGGGGTATGACTGAGTGGTAGGGTTTCTGGCCAGTATGTCAAGGCCCTGGATTTGATTCCTGGCACTGGTTTAAAAAAAAAAAAAAAAAGGCGTACAATTTAGTGGTTTTTATTTTTCATTTTTGTTGGTGCTCAGGATCAAACATAGGGATTCACATGTGCTAGACACACACATCACCACTCAGCTACCTCCACAGCCCTGTTCAGTAATTTTTATTGTATTTAAGAAGTCATGTAACATCATCATCCAGCTCCAGAGCATGTTGCCACTCCTCATCACCTCATCCCTTCCTCCTCTGCTCATGGCAACCTCTAGTCTGCTTTCAATGTCTATGACTTCATCTATTTTGGATATTTATATAGAATTATACCATCTGTAGCCTTTTGTTTTTGGCTTTGTTCACTTAGGATAATATTTTCAAGGTTTAGTTATGTTATATTTCAGTCCTTTCTGTGATCAAATAATATCCCATCCAAGTCAGGCGTATGGGGCAAGCCAGTAATGCCTGTACTTGGGAGACTGAGGCAGGTGCATCACTGTGATTTCATACCCAGCCTGGGCCATAAAGTGAATTCAAGTGTTTTAGGGTGTTTTTTTTTTTTTTTTTTTTTTTTCCACACAGAACCGAGGATTGAACTCAGGACCTTGTACTTGCCAGGCAAACGCTTATTATCTACTGAGCCATGTCCCCAGTCCAATAAAGTGAATTCAAAGCCAAGCTGAACTATATAGTGACACTTTGTCTTAAAAAAAAAATCACATTCTATGAGTATACCACATTTAATTTATATATTCATCAACTAATAGAAATTTGAGTTGTTTCCATATTTGTCTGAGCAGCATTGGTATAAGAAGTTATGTGCAAGTTTTTCTGTACAAATCTATTTTTGATTTTTCTTAGAAGTGGAATTGTAAGGACATATATTAAAGGAATGTTTAACATTTTGAGGAACAAGCAAATATAATATACCTGTCATTTCTACTATATCTTGAACAGTGTTTTTACTTTGTTTTTCTATAGACATTTTAGTGGGTTTGAAGTGGTTTCTATTTGTAGTGCACTGATGACTAATGGTGTTGTGTATCTTTTCATGTATTTATTAGTCATTTGTATGTCTTATTATTATATCCTTTTTAGTGTTTTGAGACAAGCCCTCACTATATAGTTCAAACTGGCCTTGAATGTAGCCTAGGTGGCCTTGAACTTGCTGTAATCCCCTTGCCTCAACCTCCAGGAGCGTGCACCACCATGACTGGCTTGTTTATCTTGTTTAGAGAAATGCCTATTTAGATCCTTTGCCTGTATTAAAATTGAGTGCCTTTTTTTTTTTTTTTGGTATAGGGAATCCATCCTCAGGACTTTGCACTTCCAGGCAGGCATTATGCCACTAGATAGTATTTTTCAAAGAACAAAAATTTTTAATTTTACTGAAGTCTAATTCGTCTCTTTTTCTTCTCTTTTGGTGTTACATCTAAGGATTTGACTAATCAAGGTCACAAAGATTAAATTCCTTTTTTTTTTTTTTTTTTTTTTAAAGAATTTAGAAAATAGCTGAGAATGGTGGCAAATACCTGTAATTCCAGCTTGGGAGTCTGATGCAGAAGGATCACACAAGTGTGAGGCTAGCTTGGACTCTATAGCAAGACCCTGTCTAAACAAAACAAAACAGGTTTAGTTCTTAAATTTAGCAATCATTTTGAGTTGTATTGTAAAGTTGGGTCCAACTTGTGTAATGAGGGGAGGGGGGAAGTACCGGGAATTGAACCTAGGGAACACTGAGCTACATCCCTAACCCTTTCAATTACTTTTGAGACAAGGTCTCACTGAGATGCCCAGGTGAGCCTTGTATTTGTCATGCTTCTGCTTCAGCTTCCCGAGCAGCTGCAATTATAGGCATGGGCTATCTTTCCTGGCTCAGCTTTATTTTTATGCATGTTCATAGCTATTTATCTTAGCAGAATCCTTTGCAGACAGTTCTTTCCCCATTGAATTATCTGGATACCTTTGCTGAAAATCAGTTGGCCATAAGCTTAAAGATTTTATTCCTGGACACTGAGGTTTATTCCCTTGATCTGTGGAATCAGGGCTTTCTTTAAGTGGGTTCTAAAAGTTTTTATTATTGCAGCTTTGTAGCAAATTTTGAAATTACTAAATGTGAATCCTTCAGCATTTTTCTTTTTCAAGATTATTTTGGCTATCCTGGATCCTCTGTATTTCCACACGACTTTTCGAATGAATTTGTCAAAATTTCTGCAAAAAAAGGAGCTGGGTTAAAAAATAAAAAAAAAAAAAAAGGAGCTGGGTTGTGCATTGGGTTCAGCATAGGCTAATTTGGACAGCCTGAGACACAGAATTCCTTAATGTCCTAAATTGCCTCAATAATGTTAATTTTTCTTATTTCACTGATTGATCTTACTCATAAAGATTTTTTTCTTGTAATATTTTCCTCTTTAAGTGAAATTTATTACATTTGTGTGTTACATATTCTAATGTTGAAGAAAGATTCAATAAAAAATTAGTAGTGACTTAAAAGCTATAACAGGGTGATATAGCTCAGTGGCACTGGGCCTGCCCAGCAAGCCCAAGGTCCTAAGTTTGATTCCTAGTATAAAAAAAACAAAGAGGGCCGGCCAAATAGCTCAGTGGATTGAAGCACCTGCAAGCAGGTGCAGGGGCTGGGGGTTCAGTGCTGAGCCTGCCAAGCCAACCCCGCCCCTGGGGCGTGCTGAGATGGCAATTGAGACTGGGCATGGTTGCACGCACATGTAATCCCAGCTCTTGGGAGGCTGTAAACAGGCGGATCACTACGAGTCCATTCTAGTAGTGAGACCCTGAATACCCTGTAGACCCTTCCCTAAAATACAAAACAAACAAAAAAAACAAAACAAAGAAAAAAGCTACAACAATGTGAGAGAGCTTTTAATGCAGCAAACAAGTTGTTGGATTTTGAAATTGCCCAGCAGTTTCTAGATTTACTCCTATTTGGAATTAGCACATGCATTTTTTTTCTGATGAAACATGACATGGCAATTACATATTACTCTTCTGACCAAAACAGACTTCTATAGTATATGTGGATATAACTGTTTACTTTTTTAAAAAATGAAATGATATTCATTTGCCTTCTAGCTGCCTCTTTGTCACATGATTCATGATAAATTTTCTAAATCTTACTCTAAAAATCATCTCTAATAAATCAAGAATGTGTAATTTTTTTTATTTTTTAAATTTTTGGGGGTAGGGTCTCATTTTCTATTTCAGCCTGAACTTGGACTCACTATTTAGCCCAGGTTGGCCTTGAAGTCACAGTGACCCTTCTGCTTCAGCCTCCTGAGTCCTGGTTTATAGATGTGGATCACCAGGTCTGGCCTCTTGCATTTTTTTTTTCTGAGTATCTTTCAGACATTTCTAAACTATTGCTCACTGGTTCACTCTTAGAAAACATTTAGCAGCTACAAGGCTGATATATATTCTTCTGATTCTGTGTTCTTTCCTAAACGTATGTGTTGCAGCTTTTTGATCCCTCAGCACAATGGTTATTTGGGCAGGAAAGTGGCCATGAACCTATGAAGAATCAAAACTAGAAAACAATGTGTATAGTAAACACACAGGTTTTCTAGTAATGGTTATATTGGTTTAAAATCCTCACTGGTCCTGAACACAGTTGCTGCTATAAACCTTTCCCTGTACTGCTTTTTTTTTGTCTTTCCAACTCCTCCTTCCCTCTCTCATCTGTCCTTCCCTCCCTCCCTCCCTCCCCTCTTCTTCTTTCTTTTCTTTCTTTTTTGGGGTACCGGGAATTGAATTCAGGACCTTGCACTTGCCAGGCAAGCACTTATTCTACTGAGCTATCTCCCCGGCCCTCTTTTCTCCTTTTTCTATTTGAGTCAGATCTCACTGTTTCCCAGGCTGGCCTCAAGCCTAAGGTCTTTCTCCCTCGCCTTCAGAGTATGGGAACTGCAGGCTGTCACCAAGCACATTGTTGGTTTGCACATGGCTTTCTGAGAGAGAAATATTTATTTGCCTTCTAGCTGCCTCTTTGTCACATGGCTGTTCATGATAGATTTTCTAAATCTTACTCTAAAAATCATCTCTAACAAATCAAGAATGTGTAATTTTTTACACATTCCTTGACTTTCAGGAGGTTAGGCACAGAGAGAAAAGAGAGTAGCTAGGAATGGAAATACTTTAACAGAAAACTAAAGGCCTACTACTTTGAATTAAATGTGGAACTTAAAATATTTTAAAATGTCATTTAAAGGCAAATTGATTTGTGTAGTTTATTAAGTATTGTAGTTAGGAGCTCCTGTGAGACGAAAATTGGAGTAGCTCTTTAAGTAGTAATACTGAGAGAGTAGTTAGGGGATGATGAGACTAGGCAATTCCAAAAATGAGCGTTAGTAGAAAATCAGGTTGATGTTGGCTGCTAATAGTTCAGTCCTCAAGTAATTTTTGGTAAAGCTTTCCGTTTTTTAAGATACTCACAATAGAAGTTGTGATAATGCTGGGGGAAGCCATTTTTGCTTGGCTCAAGTCTCTGCGCTTTGTTATCTTCAGTTGGGGAGGGAACCTCCCAGTGGTATCTTTTTCTGGGTGAGAGACCTACCCACTTTTCTCCTTTTTGGATTCCACATCTACACAATAGCCCATCAACTGTGAAACAACTTTTTTTTGGGGGGGCCATCTCAGCCCAGGCGGGGCTGGCGCAGCATGTGGTGCTGGGGCTTGAACCACAGTCCCCGAGCTTTGCCTAAGCTTGCCTAAGCAGGGACTTGAGACTGCTGAGCTATCTTGCTGGCCCAAAACAACTTTTAGAAAGAGTATTCCAAGCTGGACACTAAGATAGTGTGTAGTATGACATTTTTTTTTTTTTTTAATGAACAGAGCTTTTTATTTTAACAAATATTTTCTGAGCAATTAATACCTTAATATGGAATATGAATTTTTTATTTTTTAAATTTTAATGCTTTTCAATTTGTTAGCATTTTTAAAAATTGCACATTGTAAGTAAATTATTTACAAACTTAAATGAATATAATAAAAATTGTCCAAAGTAAAAATGAAGAATTTACAAATCAGTCATATAATAGTTCACTGTGTCAAAATCAAGAAACTTATATTCATATAATTAGAATTCTCAAAGTAGAAAGAGGCAGGCAATAAGTATTTAAAGATTTAAAATTTCTGAATTTAGTTGAACTTATAACACCACATTTCCAAGAAAAATGAACCTTTTAGACAAGAAATTTGAATAAAATCATACCCAGATATGCAAAAATGAAATTGTCCAAAACATACTATACAGAAAAAAATCATTAAAGCATATACATTTAAAAATTAGCTATGGAAAAACAAAATTAAATAGCATCTTAGAAAAGAGCAAGTGTGTAAGAAACTAGACTAATTAAAGGACTGAAAGAAAGGAAAAAAAAAAAAAAGATCTGTCCTCTTTTAATTTTATACTTAGCAAACATACCTTTGAAAACTAAAATATTTTCCAGTTATACAAATTTGAAATAGTCTAATACCTCCAGATGTAGCATATAGGAAATAACAAAGAGCGTAATTCAGAAGGCAAGAGAAGTTGCAGTATGCTTCTGAATAAACAATAAAGAGCTTTCAAAGTGATAGTTATGCAGGACCATGTAAAATATATTAGATGAACCCATTTAAAAGGTCAATAAAGATTTCTATGAAACAGTATCAATCTTATGTGGGGTTATACACATTTTTTTTCATGTGTGTGTGTGTTTTTATAAAAGATAGGGAAGAAGTACTATAAAGTCAATGGAAAATGGAAATATACTTTTGAAAGTTTCTGATACTAGGAGAGAATATCATACCATGTCTTTTAAATAGATTGTAAGTCAAATATACAGTATAAATCTTAAAACAAAAATTAAGATTAAGCAATATTCAGAAAATTAAATACTAATTAAAAATTGTTTCAAAACTAAGAAAAAGTTTTCATGATGGTAAAGTATTGCTAAGAAGAAAACATAAGATAAGTGCTGGAATGACAAATAAATGACCAGCACTTCTAACAGTTTAGGGATAGGATATCGCACAAAGTTCTAGTGTGTTGTGGACATGGATAATGTCCATAACACTTACTGGTGACCAGGTCTCACCTGTGGGACTGAGCTACTGCTATTTCCTTGATATCCACCCAGACAGAATCATGACCAAGTGGGATTACATAGTGAGTTCGAGGCCAGCCTGAATTATATAGCAAAATGTTGTCTGAAAAAAAGTCATTTTAAAAACAACAATACCATTATTAAAACTTAAAAGAAAAGAAAAACTGAAAAAATTAGTACTATGAATACCATCTAGTTGAGATCCAGTCCTAGCCCAGGGCCTGGTCTTCCTTTAGAAGCTGACTATGAGGAGCTTGGAGATACTTTGGCTGTCTAAGCACCTGCCTGGCAACTGTAAAGACCACAAACTGATACCTGGTAACCTGTGCCATGCTGGCCCCAGAACCTTGGAGCACTGTGAAGCCCCAAGAAGCCCCAAAATTGGGCATGATGGCACACACCTGTAACTCCAGGACTGAGGAGGCTGAAGCAGGAGCATCACTATGAGTCTGAACTGCCTTGCAAGACCGTGTATCAAATAAATAAATAAATACATAAATAAATATGTTTAAAATACCATCTAGTCAGGTCCAACAGTAAATTTTTAAGACTCAATAATGTTCTGCAGTGAATAGCCCCTAATCAACATAATCATTCCATTATTATAGGGCATTAAGTTGTTTGCACTTTTATATGATTATAAATAATGCTGTGATGAACAGCTTCATACTGATGACTTTTTCTCTAGTTGGTTCATTTCCTTAGAAAGCTGAATTATAGTACAAAAAACCATGTAGTGTTTTATAAAGGAGTTTTTTGTTCAGGCTGAAAACCTTTGGATTGGCTTATGAGCCAGGAGCTTTAACAGAGAGGCGGCTCATTGCCCTTTAGCCCAGAGAACATGCTGCTGGCTGTCACTGTACCTGGCCTGTGGCTTTGGCCATGTTGGTCCTTGAACCTGAAGTGAGAAACATTGTGAAGTCTTGAGTTGAGGACAAGAAAACTTGATTCTGAGTTTTTACTATTTTTAAAAGGTAACTTTGGGCCAGGGAGATAGCTCAGTAGAATAAGCACTTGCCTGGCAAGCACAATGTCCTGAGTTCAATCCCCAGTACCACCAAAAAAATAAATAAAAATAAATAAATAAATAAATAAATAAATTAAAACAAAATAAAAAAATTATAAATAAATAAATGGTAAGTTTGAAATTAATAGAAAACATTAACACAGTCATTTAAACTAAAGGTTTAGCTTTACTCTTCTTGGATTAAACTGAGGATGCAGGGTCTGGACAGGTCATGGAAAGCTGCAGGCCAGAGGTTGTAGCTCAGAGGTAGAGCCCTTGTCCTACATATGCAAGGCTCTTCCTTCAAGCCCCATCAATGCAAAATAAAACAGAACATCAAAACCCCACTGCAGTGAGCCCTGTGTGAGGAATTCCATCTTGGTTGCCTACTGCTGATATTATCTGGGAGCAGAGTGGTGATACAGTGCAAAAAACATGGGCATTAGAGTCAGCTCTGGATTTACCTTTGATCCTGCTATCATAGTACCAGTAGCAATAATAGTGTAAATCATTGTAATTTGTCCAGCACACCATGTACCAGAGACTGCTTCATTTTGGTACTCATGATCAAACTTAGGACCTTGCAACTTGCTAAACAGGCACTTATGCTGCTGAGCTATCTCTCCTGCCACTATGCTTTAAGTAAAATCTATGTCATTTTACTTAATTGTCACAATAACTCTGCAAGATAAGCATATGATCTTCGTTTTCCTGACAGAGGTAACAGCTGGGTGTATCTTATGATAGTGTGATGTTTTCTCCAGCCCTCCCAGCTCCTGACCCTGTCTAAGGGTATAGTTTTTCTTCTACTAGGAGGAGTTCTATGTAGGGTTAGGGAACAGTTTGTGGAAAGCCCTGTGCTAAGACCATCATTCCATCTCTTCCTACTCTCCCATTGTCACATTGCAAACTGTACAATCATAGGAGCTTGGTGTAAGGCATGGAGCTTAAGTAAGGGAGAGAAAGAATGCTTTCTAGCTTGCTTAAGTACTTCACGTTTTCATTAGTTACTGATTTCATTTCTTCTCAAAGTTTTCAAGGTTGGGTGTGAAGGCAAGGCATTTTGGCTCGTCAGCACCGCTATCTATTGTCTTTTTTCTCTTATTTTTACTTTTTTTCCAGAGTTTGAATTCTTACACAAATGGAGCGTATGGTCCACCATACCCACCTGGTCCTGGGGCAAATTCTGCTTCCTACTCTGGGGCTTATTACACACCTGGCTACAGTCAGACTGGGTACTCGGCAGATGTTCCAGGTGCTTACCGTTCACCAGGCAGCAGCCCAAGCCCAGTCTCTCGTTGGATATATACACAGCAGGACTGTCAGAATGATGCACTGCCTCTTAGGGCACAGGTTCCAGGATATTCTGCTTCACAGGTGAGCAATTTTCTGTTGGGAAGAAATTCAAAATCTTTGTGTCTTTTTTTTTTAAATTATTAAAATTTTTGTTGTTGATACAGGGTCTTGCTTTGCAGTTCGTACTGTAGTGATCCTCCTGCCTCAGCCTCCCTACTGATAACAGGTGTACACCACCATTCCTGGGACTGGCAGGGCACCCCCATGGTTCCAGGGCTGGCATGGCATGCAGCACTGGAGATCAAATTCCAGACCTTGTGCTTGCTAGGCAGGCGCTTGGACCACCAAGCTAGCTCCCCAGACCGTGTGTGTGTGTGTGTGTGTGTGTGTGTGTGTGTGTTTTGTTTTGTTTGTTTTTTTTTGCCGTACTGGGGATTGAACTCAGGACCTTGAGCTTGCCAGGCAAGCACTTATTCTACTGAGCTATCTCCTCGGCCCCAGACCATGTGTCTTGAATTTAAAACGGTAGAGGGATATACTTTAGATGTTCAGAGAGATTTTTCCAGAGGTGAAAGCAAGGACAACTATGGTTGTTTTGGTACAGGATCTTAATTATGTAGTTCAAGATGGCCTTGAACTTTGTACCCAGGCTGGCCTCAAACTTGCAGCAATCCTCTGCTTCAGCACCCCAAGTGCTAGGATTATAGGTGTGCACTACCATGTGGCTGGCAAGGACGGCTTTTATATTGATGATAAGTGTATTTTTTATTTATTTATTTATTTTTTATGTATTTAGTACAGGCTCTACAGGATCTCACTACACAGATCAGGCTCATAATGATCCCTCCTGTTTTCAGCCTTCTAAGCACTGGGATTACAGGCACGTGCCACCATGCCTAGTCTCTAATAACTATATTTTGGCTGAAGACATCTAAAAGATGTCATAATCATAAAGTTTTTATAATGAAAGAAATCTTAACCTTTTTAAACTGTTGAATTTATATTTTTAAATATTCTATTAGGGCTGGCCAAATAGTTCAGTGGTTTAAAGTACCCTGCAAGCAGGTGCAGGGGTGGGAGGTGGGGGTGGGTTGATCCCTGGGCCTGCCATGGTGGTGTGCGCCTATAATCCCAGCTCTTAGGAGGCTGTAAACTGGGAGGTCACTACAAGTCCAATCTAGTGAGACACTGAACACCCCTAGACCCTTCCCTAAAAATACAAAAAAAAAAAAAAAAAAATCTTTGAATTGTACCATGTTTATTTCTCTGTTTATTCCAAGAGGAATTCTAATGTATTTTTATTTTTTGTTTTCTTGTAACATATGGAGCCATTTGTTTCTACCATCTATGAGGAACTTCTGTATGCTTCATCTGTTGAATTATTTAGTCATCCCGAGTTTGTCAACAAGTCTAATCCTAGTTATCTTTGGAACCAAGATTTTTCAGACTTGGAGAAATTATGCTCTACTGGCATTTCAGTATCTGCCAATCCTAGAATAATGTCATTACTTCTCTAAGGTTTTTTTTTTTTTTTTTCCTTTTTTACCAGGAATTGAACACAGGACCTTGGGATTTCTAGGCAGTGCTGTACTGCTAATCTACATCCCCAACCCCTTCTCTAAGTTTTGAAGCAATGACAAATTATTTCTTCCTCTTGATCTAGAATCCTGGAGTGACAATGCCCCATTACCCTTATGGGGATGGTAATCGTAGTGTTCCACAATCAGGACAGACTGTGCGGTCACAGGATGACACGTGGGCTGTTCCTGGCACTTATGGGATGGGTGCCCGTTATCCCTGGCCTTCAGCTGCACCTTCAGCATCACCTGGGAATCTCTATATGACCGAAAGTACTTCACCGTGGCCTAGTAGCAACTCTCCTCAGCTACCTCCTTCATCACCACCCCAGCAGCCCAAGGTAAGAGAAGGCCTAACTGTTGTTCCTTCTTCTGGGAGTTCAGAGAGCACAAGATGGAACTTCTCTGCCATGTTCTATATAAAATATAGACTAATTGCAAAAAGTTGGTGACTATTACCTATAGCTTTACCTCCACCTTATTTCTGCCTCCCCTTTTTTCTCCCCTCACACACTTTACTTTGGGGGGATGTTTTAGGTTCATATCCTTAGTGTTTAAGACAAGGTTTTATTATGTAGTTCAGGCTGGCTTTGAGCTTACTGTATACTCACTGTTTAGCCCAAGCTGGCCTCATAGTTGTGGTGATCCTCCTGCCTTAGCCTCTGGAATGCTAAAATTACAGGTGTGTGCCAACACACATGGCTCACTTTTTTTAACAGAAAAATGCTCTTTTTTTTTTTTTTTTTCTTTTCTTAACTGGGATTGAACTCAGGCCCTTGAGCTTACCAGGAATTACTTATTCTACTGAGCTATCTCCCTGGCCCCTCATTTTTTGTTTTGTTTGATACAATTTGACTATTAAATATAATCAAAGACTGTATTTGACTACCTCTATCTGTAAACAGAAGACAAAACCCATATATATCAACAGTGTCAGCTTGTATATTTTAATGTTAAATTAAACCATAGACTTGAACATCATCTACTAGTAGCTGCATTCCTTTTCACAATCTGTCTGAAGGATTTGATTGTTTGGGGGGAAAACTACCTGATTTTCACTTGTGAAGTCATTGGCTGGATTATGAGGTGGTAAGATACATTGTGAGGTGTTCATGGTGATGACTGCCTCAGAGTACGGGGCAGCCATTGTTGGAATTGTCTGCCTTTTCTGTGATAGGGGACTCCTGTCAGGTTCCTCTCAAATGATTAAAGAGGGAGGTCCAGTTTTATTGGTGAGGAATCTGATTTTCATATATCTTCCTGGTCAGGGGAAAGATGTGGACTGACAAATATAATGTTGGTGGGCCCAGCCAGATAGCTCAGTGGGTTAAAGTGCCTGCTTAAGCAGACACAGGGACCAGGGTTTGATCCCTGGGGCATGATGAGACATGACTGAGAGTGATGTAGTGACGCATGCCTGTAATCCCAGTGCTTGAGAGGTTGAAAACAGGATCACTATGAGTCTGATCTGTGTAGTGAGAACCTGTAGATGGCTGTACTAAATACAAAATGATGATAATGATGGTGATGATGATGATGATGTGGTGACGATGATGATGACGATGACGGTGGTGGTGGTAGTGGATTCACACTTAAACAACTTTTCTCCCATTTTGCTCTCCCATTTCCAGGATTCCTCATACCCTTATAGCCCCTCTGATCAAGGCATGAACCTGCACAACTTTGGTTGCAGTGTCCATCAATATGAGTCACCAGGGACAGTGAATAATGATCATTCGGACCCTCTGGATTCCCAAGTGCAGTACAGTGCCGAGCCCCAGCTCTATGGCAATAGTTCCAGTGAACAGCCCAGCACTCAAGAGCAGAGTGAGAATCTCCCTGAAGAGCGTTTACCTTCTGCTGAAAGTACTCCTCCGAGTATTAAAAAAATCATCCATGTGTTGGAGAAAGTCCAGTATCTGGAACAAGAAGTAGAAGAATTTGTAGGAAAAAAGACAGACAAAGCATACTGGCTTCTGGAAGAAATGCTGACAAAGGAACTTTTGGAACTAGATTCTGTGGAAACTGGGGGCCAGGACTCTGTCCGGCAGGCCAGGAAAGAGGCTGTTTGCAAGATCCAGGCCATACTGGAAAAATTAGAAAAAAAAGGATTATGAGGAGATTTAGAATGAAATGGAAGCCTGGTACTTGGCCAAAGAACTCTTGATTTTGGTTAGTTATTGATGTTTGCCAATGCCTGCTGATGACAAGAAGCAATACATTCCAACTTGCCTTTGATCTAAAATTTGAAAAACTGGCAAAGGAATAGAAGAACATTTCATTTATGATTAGTCTTTTCTGTTTTTAGATGATGAATGTAATAGGAAACTATGGAATTACCAGTATTGCCAAGTAGACTCACTTAGGAAATGTATAGCTATATTTGCAAGTTGCTTCTTATCATCAGGAAGGAAAAATACTTTATATAACAGACTATCAAGAACCTAGGAGAGGAAACTGGCTCTAACCTAGACAACAGGTTTTGTTTTTGTAAACATGAATAACTTGTCACATTTTTGTACATTGTGGCTGCTTTGAGCTGAGCACTTCATGTGTAAATTACAGCTTAGACTTTAGCCTTCTTGGACCTCTGCTTAGGTTTGTTATCTGCAGTTCATAAATACAGTATTATTCTCTACTTCTTGGTACATTTTGTAGTAATATGTTTAATAGAATTATTCAAAAGACTATATTGACAGACTATCTTGGCAATTCTGAATGGATTTGTATCCTTTCACAACTTAAATATATTGTAATGTGTAGTGAGTTCCTGAGGTAAATTGTCCTCCTTTTTTAAATAAAACTAGGGTTAGAAATCTTAGCATTTTAGCTTTTCTTCTTCTTCTTCTTTTTTTTTTTAGTACTAGGGATTAAGCCCAGAACATGCTAGGCAAGCTCTTTACCACTGAGCTACATCCCCTGGCTCTTTTTAATTTTGAGTTAGGGTCTTGCTAAGTAGCTCAAGTTGGCTTCAAACTTGGAGTTCTCCTGCCTTCAAAGGAGCTGAGATAAAGACATGCCACCATGTCTGGCTACTCTTTCTACTTTTCGTAGCAAACAAAGGCACATTTGGAAATAGCATTGACATAGAAATGTCAGTGTATTTTGATAAAGATACACTTTTAAATTACCTTTATTTTTTTTAACAAAATATTACTATTGTTACTCCTATAGATGACCTTAGGATATATATGAAAAACAAATGCTACAGTGAGAGAAATGACTGCAAGAAGTAATAAATAAGGGGCCAGGGAGATGGCTCAGTGGAATAAGCACTTCCCTGGCAGACGCAAGGGCCTGAGTTTAATCCCCGGGTCCACCAAAAAAAAAAAAAAAAAAAGAGGTAATAAATAGGACTACTTGATAATATTGTTCTCCATTTCAACTATTAGTTTCATCAGCTAAGATCCCTGTGGGCAGCTTTCAGCTCAATTTATACTTAGAAGTACAAATAGGAGATTCATGCTCAGGGAATACATCAGCCATAGCTAGAGTAGGAACTTACTTTCTTTTAAAGGTAGATTTGATGTTTACTTTGTAGAGTAAATTTCATAGACTTGCCTGTTTCATAAAAAAGATGTTAATTGCTATTACTATAGTCATTTTATTTTAGAGCCAAATTCAGAAAAAGTTATTGAAGGGTCTCAATGGTGTTGCTTGGGTAACACTATTCTGTCATATAGAAGAGATTTAGGTAAACTCCTTACCTTTTACCTCTAAGGTGAATTCAGATATACACTATCTGCTTTTGGAAAAACAGCTATTTCTTAGTAAGATACCCAAGTGATAATTTTTCTCCTAGGGTGCCAGGCCTGTTAGCTGTACTAAATCTATTAGCTATCTCCTCTACTCAAAATAGAACCAAACCAGTAAAATCATACTAGATAATAAAAAGAAATGTAAGAGTGTTGACTGAATCTTATAGTTGGATAAGAGAGGGTGTTTGTTTAAGATAGGGTCTCACTGTGTAGTTCAGGTTGGCCTTGAATTCACTCTGGAGCCCAGGCTGGCCTTAAACTTGTGTTGATCTTCCTGCCTCAGCCTCCAGAGTGTGAGGATTACATGGGGTTAAGTGAGTTTTGCTGGATAATAGGGTGATAATTTTATTGTAGAATTTTTATTTTTGAACTCATGTAAGAATTTTTTTAAAAAAATGTTTTTCTATGGAAATTAGAAAGTTATACTTGAGAGTAAAACTTGAGAAGGGGGAGAAACCTAAAGCTAAGTTACATGTGAGGCACTTGACTATTTGGGGGGAACATTTCTATTTAACTTACTGAATGCCCAACATGCTAATTTTCATGAAATCTTAATTTTATATATATCTATATATATCTATATATATATATATGTACAAATATATGTTATGCACAAATATACATAGATGTGTGTATCTTTTTAAAGTTATTTTTAACACTTTTATTATAATTTTAGACTTACAAGAAAGTTGTAAAATAGAGTTCCTGTATACTGTAAATTAACCTTTCCCTTATGTGCATCTTACATTAGCTGTAGAATATTTGTTACATTAAGAAACTGACCCTGCTATAGTACAGCATCACTAACTAGAGAGTTAAAAGTAGAGATTTTATTAGGCTTTTTACTAATGTTCGCTTATCATTTTGGGATCCATCTGGGATCTCATCTTGCCTTCCTTTGTCGTGTCTCTGGTGTCTTCTGGTCTGTGACTGTTTCCTGATGGGCTGACGCTGTATTTCTGGAGTTGTGAAGCCAATCACGATGCTAAGGTGATATCTGCTAGGATTCTCTACTGTATATTACTGGTTTGCTTTGTAATTTTTAAATACTTGCTAGAGATACTTTGAGACTATGCAAATGTCCTACTTCTGCTTAAACTTTTGCCAATTCCTTATAGGTACCGTCCATTGGCAGGTCTTGCTTATAACTGTTACTACTGTGGTGGTCTCTTGGTAATTTTCTCCTTTTTTCTGTATTTAATAATTGGAATTCTTCTGTAAGGAAGAGTTGTCACACCTAGATTTATATTTTTAGTTATGATATTCAGGATAGCTATAAACTTAGACTTTCAAGATATAAACTGTGTTAAAATGATTCTAAATAGCAGAATCAGAGAACTGAGTTAGTAACCTTTCTCAGAAAATGTAATGAATTTAAGAAGGAAAATAGTATTTATGATTTGTAAAATTGTTTTGACTTTTCACTTAATGTTAACTTTAGAGTGAAATTTAAAAGTGTTTTTTTTTTAAATTTCACATGTGGACTAAACTTGTCTAAATTTACATTATTTAGGGGATCATTTTTGTCAAAATCTTGAATAAAGAAGTTACCCAGACTGAGCATGGTAAACACAGCTATATTTTCTTCATAATAAGCCACTATTGTCCCAAACATAAACATTTACATAAGTCATCCCTAGTGCAATATCTGTGGCATGGGTTATGCTTGTATCTATATTGCTGGTGCAGAATCCTTTTTAAATGCTCTAAAAAATGAGGTTGGAGAGTAGTTTTCCATCTTTAATGTAAATAATAATGTTTAAGCATATTTTTTTAAAATTGAGTAATATAGATTAATTTACATTTTAAAAAATGTTTTGAGGAAATTTATACTTGATGGAGCCTTTTTTCTTTCTTAAAAAGTTACGAGGTTACCATAATTCATGGAAGTTATGAGTTTGATCAGTCAAGTCTGTGAAAAGTATCATTCCCACCCATTTTTCTTATTTTGAAGGCAACCACTTTCAAATGTAAAACATGTTTTAAAATATAGTTTTGTATTTTTAAATAGCACAGTGATGTTTCTTGTTCTGGACTTATCAATGTTAGAAGGTCTTTTTTTTCCCCTCCCTCACTATTTTCTTTTTTGGTACCAGGAATCGAACTCTGGGTCTCGCGCTTGCTAGGCAGCCACTGCACAGCTGAGCTACATCCCCTAGCCCTAGGAGATTTTTCCATTGATTTTTTACTCCAGAGGATAAGAATTTGGGTTTCTCTGTTAGCCCCTACTGCTCACACATCTCAGCTTGTCCTGCTCCCTACTTCTCATAGTCATTTCTATGTAAATGCTAAGCAGAGCTCTACTTTGTAATAAACTGTGATTTCTTTTCCAAAGGGACTCTTCTTCATTTTCCTTTTTTATTTTGTTTGCTTATGTACTTGCCACTTATTTGAACTCATACCTGCTATCAGTTGTCTGAATCTTCTCTCAAGATGTTTGGATGTGTATTATATCAAACTCCTTAAGAATTCTGTCCTACAGTTTTCACACAAGAGGATTGATATGTTCCCAGTACAGACTTACCCTGGAATCTTTCTGCGCTTATGCTGGTCATTCGCTTGGCCTCATCTTTTCTTTTCTTTTTGGAACAGAGTCTCACTGTGTAGTCCAGGCTGGCCTGAAAATTGCTGCAGTCCTCCAGCCTCGACTTCCAAAGTGCTGGCATTACAGGCACACGCCATCATGCCAGCCATGGTTTTGGGGTTTTTTGAGACAAAGTCTCACTATGTTTGTAGTTCAGCTGTCCTCTAGAGCCAGGGGATCCTCATGGGTGAGCTCCCAAGTGCTGAGATCACCGGTGTGTGCTACCACATTAGCTTTGTACATTTCTATTGTATTTTAATTTCTTTCTTTTTTTCCCCCTTCTTTTCTGGCATTATATTGGGGATTGAATCGAGGACCTTTGCATTGAGGCACATCCCCAGTCCCTTTTTTATTTACTTTGAATCAGGGTCTTGCTAGATTGTCTAGGGTGGGCAGTCTTCCTGCTTCAGCCTTCCAGTACTAGGATTTCAGGCAAGTACCACCATGCCCTGGTGGGATTCTGTGTGTGTGTGTGTGTAGCATCTTGGATCCCTGAGGATATTAGTGCTGATTTTTTGTCCTTCTGCATAATAAATTTCCTCCAGAGTTGCTTTTCCTTTCTTTTAAAGTCTGCATCTTGATCATGTATTTCTCAGATGCCTGTTCTTGGTTCTGTCTCTTTACAGTATAATTTAATTATACTAGAAATTCAAAATCATTTCTAAAAAATTCTGCTTTTGTTTTTCTTTACTTTTTTTTATTTTTCCAGTACTTCTGTGGATCAAACCCAGGGGTACTTAGCACAAAATTATGACTCAAATCTTTTTTTTTTTTTTTTTTGGTACAGGGCCTCACTATGCAACTCAGACTCCTAGTGATTCTCCTGTTTCAGCCTCCCCAGTGCTAGGATTACAGGTGTGCACCACCACACCTAGTCTTGGTGGCCAGTTTGGGGCTGACACAGCAGGTACCAGGGATAGAATCTGGATCCTTGCGCTTGCCTAGGAAGACGCTTAGACTGCTGAACTATCTCCAGGGCCCTCCTTTTTTTTGGGGGGGGGGTGTTTTGTTTTTTGAGACAGGTTCTTGCTAAATTTTCCCTGCGTGTCCTGGAACTTATAATTCTCCTACCTCAGCCCTCTGAGTAGCCAAGATCCCAGGAGTCACAGCTGGTGCTTCTACCCCTCAGGCACATGCATCTGTGTATGTTTGCACACACTTCCCATACACCAACAAATGCTGCATCACTGAGCTATATTTCCAGCCCTTATTTACTTGTTCTGATCTTTCCTTTGTGTGTGGTTGTGGAGGAGAGAGATATCTGAACTCCAAAGTTGAAAAATGTAGACTATCTGTAGATTATTACCTCTTATGTGACAACAGAAAGATTTTACACTCCTTTTCCATCAGGAGTATTAGTTGTGATGAAATGCAAGGCAGAGTTGTATACCAATTACCTATAAAGCCCTCTGGGATCAGGATGGATTTTTCTCTCAGCTAATCCTTTTCAGATAAAATACAGGATTCCTAGCTAAGTCTGAATTTCAGATAACCAGTTTTTGGTTGTATGAGGCAACATTTGGAACATACACTAAAAGATGATTTATTGATTATTTGAAATCCAGATTTAACTGAGTATTATTTAATTAAAAATTTTATTATGAGGTAATTATAGAATTGCATGCAGTTTTAAGAACTCTGCATGCTTGGTGTGATGGTATATGCCCATAATCCCACCATTCAAGAGACTGAGGCAGGAAGAGTGCCATCAGTTAGAGGCCACCCTGGGTGACAAATGATGAGTTTTGTTTTTTTTTTTTGGTGGAACTGGGGATTGAACTCAGGCCCTTGAGCTTGCCAGGGAAGCGCTTATTCCACTGAGCCATCTCCCTGGCCCCGCAAATGATGAGTTTAAGTCCAGTCTAAATTTAGTAAGACCCTGTCTCAAGAGAAAAAAACAAAACAAAACTTAACAGAGATCTCATGTACATTTTATATAGTTTCTCCTGGTGGTAACATGTGACAAAACTTTGCTGCTAAGTACCAACCAAGTTACTACAACATTGTAATCAAGATTTGGAACAATCCCATCACCAGAAGTATCCTGCCACCATACTCAGTCTCCGTGTTTGGCTCAGTGCACTCTCCAGGCCCAGTGCAACATACGGTGCTGGGGATCAGACCTGGTCCCTGTGCTTGCCTAACCAGGCACTTAGTCCATTGAGCTATCTCAGCAGCCTGAGAAGTACTATTTTCTAATTTTTGTTATTCCAGAAATGTTATCTAAGTAGAACCATAGTATGTTGCTTTTAGAGACTGGCTCCCCCCCCC
>NW_004524664.1:4254705-4274563 GCF_000260255.1 Octodon degus | reverse complement strand
CCCCCCCCCGTGTAATCAAGATCAAATTGTTTCCTTTCTCTATAGCTCTTACTAAGTAAAGTTGTGTATGGATGGCTGTACCTGTCTGTGTAGTTATTCACCTGTTGAAGAGTGTCTGGGACATTTCTGGTCTGGGGTATTGTGAATAAGCTGCCATGTACATTCACATACAGCTTTCTATGTAGACAGGTTATGGATTGTAATATGGAGCAGTTCGGGTTTTTATTTATTTGTTTATTTAATTTTTGGGGCTGGTTCAGCCTGCCCTGAGGCCCAGGGCTAGCATGGCATGTGTTGCTGGGGATCAAACCACGGTTCCCTGTGTCTGCCCAAGCTTGCCTAAGTAGGTGCTTTAGACCACTGAGTTATCTCACTGGTCTTGCACGTGTAATTTTTAAGCAACTGCCAAATTTTTCCAAGTTGCCTGTATCGTTTTACATTTTCCACTAGAGGTATGAGTTTCTTTACAGGTTTGCCAGTACTTGGCATTGTCACTTTTTACTTTTTAGCCATTCTGTTAGGTATGCAGGGTTATCTCATTGTGATTGCTTTTTTTTTTTTTTTTTTTTGAGACAGGATCACCCCTAGTTCAGGGTGGCCTTGCTCTCACTGTGTAGCTGAGGCTGGTCTTGAACTTCCAGAGATACTCCTGCCTCAGCTTTCTGAGCTGCTGGTTTACAAGTGTGTTCCATCAGACTCAACAGTTTGTATTGTTTTCTTGTTTGTTTGGTACTGGGAGTTGAACTCAGGACCTTGTACTTGCCAGGCAGGTACTATACTGCTGAGCTATTTCTCTGGCCCTGTGTTTTCTTAATGGTTATTATCTTAGCACTTCCTTTGTTGCTGGGACAAAATACTCAACACCCAAAACTTCAAGAAGGAGAACTTTATTTTGGCTCACATTTTAAAAGTTTCCATCCTTGCATAGTTGGTGGCTGGGAGGAGGGGCTGGGGCATGGAGGAATTCTGCTCACTTGATGGTCCCAGGAAGCAGAGTGCACGGGGGGTGGGGAGGGGGCTAGAACACAGGCCATGCCCAGTGACATACCTGTTGAACTGGCCCACTACCTCACAGTGCAGCTCAAATTTCACCAGTGCACTAATCACCCACCACTGTAGCACTCCTGACATCCAGTCACCTGAGCACATCTGTGATCACATGAAGGTTTGGGGGACATTTGGGTAGAAACCAAAACAAATAGTGAAGTTGAACATTTTTTCATGTTATTTGCCACCTGTATATTCTTTTCTGTGAAGTGTTTATCCATGCCTGTGTTTTTTAACTGAATTTTTTGCTTTCTTTAATTGAGACATGGTCTCTGTCTTAGTTACTTTATCTGATACCCAAAGATAAAGGGGAGGAGGGCTGGGGAGATAGTTTCGCTGTCCAAGTGCCTGCCTGGCAAGCACAAGGACCCAAGTTTGATCCCTGGTACCGCATGTCATATAGCCCCAAAACTGGGTGTGGTGGTGCACCCCTGTAATCCTAGCACTGGGGAGCCTGAATCAAGATCACTATGAGTCTGAACTGTGTAGCAAGACCCTGTGCCAAATAAATAAAAGATAAAGGGGGGAAGGTTTAGCTCAGTTTGTAGAGGTTTCAGTCTATACTTGGCTGAATTAATCATACATTCTAGATTCTGTTATCTCTGAAAAAATCCTGTGACTGGGGCCGGGGAGATGGCTCAGTAGAATAAGCACTTCCCTGGCAAGCACAAGGGCCTGAGTTCAATCCCTGGTTCCGGAAAAAAAATCCTGTGACTGCATCCTGTGGCAAGATGTGAACTCCAGTGGGCTTGGGTGGCGCTGCCCCTATGGCACTTATGGTGGTTGTCACTTCCATGGCTCCTCTGTTGGGCCACCTTTGCTCCCTCATTGCAGTTTTCTTCAGATGATTACAATCATAGCTTCTCCAAACTTCTGGGGTGTTCACTATATCTTTGGTTTCACACTCACAGCTTCACATACTGCCTTCTCAGGGGCACAACGCCTGGCTTTCCTGGCCTTCTGAAATCTGGGTGAAATCCTTCCTAAATGCAAAGCTCTTCCATTCTGCATACACCTAAACCCAGCACCATATAGATGATACTAAGGTCTGTCTCCAGCTTAAGCAGTAGCCAGGCTTCACTCTTGGTTGTAGGGGTTGAGTGCCTGTATTGCTGAGCACAGTAAATCTAATTCTGAGGATCACATTCTCTAGGCTTCCACCATTCTGGAACATGGTGGTATGGGCTTTTCTAAGTAAAGTCTTCAAGGTTTGCAATTTTGAGGCTGTAAAGGGTAGAGACCTGCAGTTTTTTATGATGCCCTCAGTCCATCTTTTCTTTCTTTCTTTTTTTTTTTTTTTTTTTTTACCATTATTTAGCTTTATTCATAACCATTAACTTAACTCTGCAATCCAGGTACATTTGGAGGGGAGCAAGGAAAACATGGAACCCAAAGAACTGCAAGAAGAGCAGAGATGATGGGGCGTCTTGAGCAGGGAGGGTGTAGGGTGCTCTCCTGAGCTAGAGGAATGGTCTGGTCTGGCGGTGGCAACACACACAAGTCACATGCGTTAGAGCTGCCCACAGTCGGTGATGGTGATCATCTGCTGGTCTTGCCGTTCCTGGACCCGAAGCGCTCCATGGCCTCCACCGTGTCATGCCCTCTTTCACCTTCCCGAAGACCACGTGCTTGCCATCCAGCCACTCAGTCTTGGCAGTGCAGATGAAAAACTGGGATCCGTTTGTGTTTGTCCCAGCATTTGCCATGGACAAGATGCCTGGGCCTGTGTGCTTCAGGATGAAGTTCTCATCATCGAATTTCTCCCCATAGATGGACTTGCCGCCAGTGCCATTGTGGCGTGTGAAGTCACCACCCTGGCACATAAATCCCGGAATAATTCTGTGAAAGCAGGAACCCTTATAACCAAATCCTTTCTCTCCAGTGCTCAGAGCACGAAAGTTTTCTGCTGTCTTTGGAACTTTGTCTGCAAACAGCTCGAAAGAGACGCGGCCCAAGGGCTCACCGTCGGCAGCAATATCGAAGAACACAGCGGGGTTGACCATGGTTGGCAACAAACGACTAAGAGGAAGGATAGAGGCGTCTGCAAAGCCCATCTTTTCTATTGTACTTTTCCTTTTCAGCAGTCAAGCACTCCCCTGCTGTATCTTTGCCATCCATAGTTTTACTAGACCTTTCTTTCTGACCAAACTCACAATGGTGTAAGTCATCCTGCTGGACTTTTTGCTCTTGATTTCAACATAAATCTAACTAAAAGCCCTCCACAGTAGCCATTTCTCTGCCTCAACATTAGACTACCTTGGGGCTAGGGAGATAGCTCAGTAGAATAAGTGCTTGCCTGGCAAGCGCAGGGTCCTGACTTCAATCCCAGGTACCGAAAACAAACAAACAAACAAACAAACAAAAAACTAGCCTACCTTGAAATTTCTTCTGCCGGATTAGTCTACCACTATTAATTTTAGTCTCTCAGACAGTCTTTGGTTATGACCAAAATGCAGACAGGCTTTCTGCCAAGCCATACACACATTGTCTGGAGTCCAACAACCAGTGCAATCTTTCCCTGAAGAAACCTCCAGACCTGGTCTTTACTGGCAGGATTTCTCAGCCTCTGGCCTTCTGAGCTCTGACCAGAATTTCCCATACAGTACAGCCTAAAGTGTGCCAGCTCTTTTTCAGCTAGCATTCTTTGAACCTTTCCAAACTCTTCCTTTTAGTTACAAAGGTTCTTGAACCACAGGGCCAGGAATTATCACCACAAAACTCCATTTCTGATACACAAATTCTGTCTTTTCTCATAGCTGAGACAAAATACCTGAGACTCATGATTAAAGGATGAAAGGTTTATTTAGCTCCCAGCTTGTAGATGTTTTAGTCCATATTCAGCTGGTTCCAAGGTACATTGGCTTGGCAACGGATAATAGTTAATGGTGGGCACAAAGTAGCAAATCAACAAGGCAGGGGAGACAAGACTCTTTTCTGTCTCATATATTGTATCTAGACTGCTGGGATTAGGAGGTGCCAAACCAATCAGTGGGTTGATTTAGCACATACCCTTAATCCCAGAATCACACCCACTGGATTCAGCCACCTCCAGAAAAGTCTTAAGACTGCATGAGCCTTTGGGGAGACATCTGGACATGAACCATAACTGCATAGTTCAGGCCTGCCTTGGACTATGTTACCCAGGCTGGCATCAGCTTCCTGAATGCTGGACTTACAGATGTGTGCCACCATGCCTGGCTCTATTTGGATTTTATTTGTTTTTGTCTTTTTGAGACAGGGTCTCTCTGTGAAGTTCAGACTGACCTTGTGCTCACTTTGTAGGCCAGGCTGGTCTTGAACTTGCAACAATCCTCCTGCCTCAGCCTCCTGAGTGCTGGGATTAGAGGCATGTGCCACCACACCAGGTTTGAATTATTTTGTTAAACTTATTTTTTTAGACAGGGTCTTACTTAAAGTTCAGGCTGGCTTTGACTTCAAAGTGATCACTCTGCATCAGCCTCCTGAGTGCTGCATGATAGTCATACACCATCACTCACTCCTAGCCTTTGTACTTTAGATTTGCAGAAAATTGCAATACTACAGAGCTCCCATATGCCTCTTGTTGCCTAACATCATCTCATTCCGTAACATCTTAGTGTTGTCATTTGTCACAACTGGTAGACTGATACTGATATGTTATTAATTAAATCCATACATTAGATCCCCCCCTTCTTTTTTCCTTGGAGGATTCCTTCCAGAGTATGACATTACCGTTCTGTCATCATATCTCTTTAGGGGCATTTTGGCTGGGACAGTTTCTCAGACTTAGTTTTTTGTAACCTTAACAGTTTTGAGGAATACTGATGTTGTATTTTGCAGAATGTCCTTCTATTGGGATTTGTGTGATTACAGTTGTGCGCCATCACTCCTAACCTTTGTAGTTTAGATTTGCAGAAAATTGTGATACTACAGCGTTCTCATATGCCTCTTGTAATTTTTCTGGGGCTGTGGGTTTCATCTGTCATATGAAGGTTATATACCCTATATGTTCATAGTGTGGATGTTATTGCCTTACTGAGGTAATTTGTCAGGTTACACATTTTGCCATTTCATGCTGTGAATGCAGACTTATGGGATTAGTCTGGAGCATGCATTGAAGTCACTGTCCATCATACATTGAAAACAGTGACTACAAAAAGTAATTTAGGAACTAGAAACGAGAGGAATTTTAAATTTGTGTTTCGTATGTGGCTATTAGTCTGCAAACAGAATGTGTCATTAAAATCTACTTTTTCTCTTGAAATGCAGTGAGATAGTGAGGTTAAGCTTGATAGCCTAAATCGCTTGATAATAACAATAAGCTTGTCTTCTGGATGGTTAACAACCTAAGTTTGCAGACCAAAATTAGAGAAAAAGGAGGGTTACAAGGAAAGCCAAAATTTTGGCCCTAACCTTCTAAGGTCAATTAAGACCCAGGACATATGAGAACCTGTACTGTAACGTCATGTACCTCGGTAGTGTCCCAAATTTTCTGATCAAGAAGATTATGGGGCCAAAGAGGAAAGTGATCGATGTCGTAGAGTGTGCCTAAGGAGAGTCACATGGGGAGAAGACACTCTCTCAGGCTTTCACAGAGAGCACATTGGCCAAGCAATAGCCGTGACTCATCCACATGGCTGACACTGACAAAGGTTCTACAATCTGAGGTACAGGATCTCAGGATAAATCCTGAGGGCATTTCACTGACCTTCTCAGACCAAAAAGCTACAACTCTTGTTGCACAGGTCCTGCTTTATCTTGGTCTTAACCATCCAGCAGAAAAGTATGAAGACGAAATATAGGAAGTAAAGCCACGTTATTATGTTGAACTGTGGGGGACTCAGGTCAATAATTTCTGACATTGCCAGTTAAACAGAAGACCCAATGCTATTATGGGCTACTGGACTCTTTTAGAATATTTTGCTGAGTTTACACACCTATAATATTCAATAACGGAACTTAGAACAAATGGGGTATACCGATGAATGTCCATTTTGTATCTGTGTATTCAAAGTGGTTAGGATAGATATATAGTTGCATTCTCTTAATGAATAGAATGATTTGTTCTATGGTGTTTGTAAATAGGATCTCAAGTCCGCATCTTGTACAGCAATTAACCACTAAGAAGAATATATGCAGTGTATTATTTGTTGAAACTGTACTTCTGATTTGATTTGAAACTGTCTCATTGCTATCTGTTTATCAATAAAATTTTGAAAAAAAAATCTACTTTTTCTCGATTTCCGAAGAAACAATAACAACAACAACAAAAAAATCCCTAAACATTTCCTGAACCCTTGCCTTATAATCTGCTTAGAAAGTAGTAAACTTATTTAATAACCGAAGGAATTGAGGTCTTCCAGAAAATGAACTATTTAAGGCAGCTGGGCAGCCTATGACTCAGCATTATGATGGGGAAATTCATCCAACCTTTCTGGCAGTTATGTCCCCTCATTTCGTTAAAAAAAAAAAAAATCTAATCTCCCTTGTAGTTTTTGAATCCCTCCAGTGCAACTGTACATCTTTTACCGATTATCTTTTTTGTTTCTTTTTTAGTACTGGAAATTGGACTCAGGACCTTGTGCACGGCAGGCAGGCACTTGTGCCGCTGAGCTACTAATCAGCTCCAAGACTATCTTCTTTAAAAAAAAAAAATATATATATATATATACACACACACACACACACACACATATAATACAGGGTCTCACTACACAGATCAGGCTCGTGGTGATCCTGTCTTCAGCCTCCCAAGCGATGGAATGACAGGCGCGCACCACCACGCCCAGTGTCACCGTCTCAGCGTGCACCCGGGGCGGGGCCGGGGATCGAACCCCGTAGACTGCAGAGCTATCTGGCCGGCCCAGGACTTACCTTTCTGACAAGCTCTCAATTCTAACAAAGGCAAAGGCAGGCAAGGCAAAGCTCCTGAGCCTCCTTGGAGTGCGTCGTCTGCAGCGCGGCTCTGGGTCTGCGCAGCAGAGCTGCCGCCGCGGGGGCGCCCTAGCTCCTCACCCGTGCTCGGTGAGCCAGAGGACCCCGGGGTCAGAGGCCTGGTTCCCCCTTTGGTGCTTGGGAGCGGCGCTGGCTGGTCCTACAGAACCTTTCTTCCGCTGGAACCCGCAGTGCCCCGTGATAGCTGTCACCCCTGTCAGCCCCTTTTCACTATGCAATTTCTAGCGCAGTGTAAAACCTCAGGCTGGGCGCAAGCCGGAGCACTAGCTCCAAGCTCTGGGTGTACCGGGCATCCATACGAGATACTTCTCGCGGGAATCCCAGCACCTCTCGCGATACTTCCCCCGGTTGCCCTGCGGGCCTCCTCGCCCCACCCTAGCTGGCTCTCGGCGCTCCCGGCTACCTCGCCGGTCGGCTCACCGCCCTGCCCGCTGGGGGCGCTGAGAGCCGGGCCCCGCCGGGGACGAGCCGGGCGGTCCTCGGCCGGCGCAGGAGCGCGCGCGGGCGGCGGGGCTACCAGGTGAGCCCGCGTCCGCGCGTAGGGTCGGGAGGGCGCGCCGAGCGAGAGGCGGCCCGGGCCTGCGGCGACACGCTCTCAGGTGCAGGGAAGCTGGTGGAGTCTCCGGGCGGCCGTCCGCTCCCGCCGCGGCGGGCTGGCCTGCGAGGTGCCGCGGGCAGGACCGGGCTCGTCGGGAGGCGCTCAGAGCGTGGCGCCCGCTCCCGGGCTGCCTTTCGGCTCCTGTCCCTGGGAGCGCCGGGCGGTGCGGAGCCGGCCGTGGGCTCTGCAGCTGCGGGGCGGTGCGCGAGGGCGCGGGGCCTCTTCCGGCGGGCTTAGTGCGCGTGGCACAGCCTCTAGTCAGGCGGGCTTCGAGGGTCAGTCAGAATGGTTGGTTCCTAGCCGCATAGTGATTTTCCGTGTTTTAAGATTCCAGTGGTCAAATAAATGTTTGACGATAAAGGACTATGTAGACCGTAAAACCTAGATGTCGTTAGGACTTGGTTGGGGTCAATTTTCTGCCTTTGGCAGAAAGTTCAGGTTGGAAATGGGAGTAGAGTTTTTTTGTTGCAATCCATTGAGTTGTTTTGAGGTACTAGGGGCTTAACCCAGTATCTTTACACTGATATATCCCTAACCCTTCAAAATATTGTTTGTGTGTGGGTGTGTGGGGTGTGTGGGTGTGTGTGTGTTTTAAGATTTTGAGACAGGGTTTCCCAAAGTCGCTCAATTGTCCAGGCTGGCCTCCAGTTCAGTATACTCCTGCCTCACCTTCCAGAATGCTGAGATTACAGATGTTTATCAGCATATCTGACTCGAAGGCAGTTTTGAGACAGTGTTTCTTGAGATTGTGAGTTTAAAACTTATATGAGCAAACCATGCAGTTTTCTGAGAGAATCATTAGCTCAGTGCAAATGTTGAGCAAAGGAAAGTTTTTTTTAAAGACCTTCACAAGTAATTTGTTATTTTTATTTTAAATTATGTAGCCTCCTTGGATTTCATTTTTGCAGAAATGTACTCTTTATTTAAACTAACAGTTTTTGTGTGCATAAACATATGAGCAGTTGCGCTGGTAAAAGGAAAATCTTTTTCCTGATAGTTATGTCTTGTCTTTTAGAGAGAGCAATGTCATCAGTGGAATCACACCAGGAGCAGCTGTCTCAATCCGATCCATCCCCCTCACCAAACTCATGTAGTTCCTTTGAGCTAATAGATATGGATGCTGGCAGTTTGTATGAACCAGTTTCTCCACATTGGTTTTATTGTAAGATAATAGATTCTAAGGAGACATGGATTCCATTCAACTCTGAGGATTCACAGCAGCTGGAAGAGGCATATGACTCTGGTAGGATGAAGATGAATTGTAATAAACTTTCCTCTCAAACTGCAATGCCTCGCCCTTGCACGCCCTGCCCCACTTTTTGGGTACTAAGAATTCAAGTCAGAGCCTATGAACTGAACTTAGAGCTTTGGTGCTGAGCTACATTCCTGGGACCCACCCTTTTTAAGATCGTGTCTCCTAAATTGAAAATTGCCTAGGCTTAATTTAAATTTGTGATCCTCCTGTTTTCGTCTCCCAGAATGCTGGGATTACAGGCCTGCATCACCATGTTTGGGTTTGGAATAGCCCTGACAGTGAGTGCTGTTGAGATAAGTTTTAGATTTTACCTGTTAAGTGATACTTAAAATATAACTCACAGTCATATTTCGAGAGATTTATTGTGTGATCTGTACTTCTTTTTTTTTTTTTTTTTTTTTTGTCTTTTTGAGACAGGGTCTCCTATGCAGTTCAAGCTGGCCTTGAGCTACTTTTGTAGCCCAGGCGATTACAGGAGTGTGGCACCATGCCCAGCTTGTACTTGTTTTTCTCTTGCCAATTCTTGACAGGAAAGGATTGTAATGGAACAGTGGTCCCCACCGATGGAGGCAGGTATGATGTTCACCTGGGGGAAAGGATGCGGTATGCTGTGTACTGGGATGAACAAGCTTCTGAAGTGAGACGCTGTACCTGGTTCTACAAGGGAGATAAAGACAATAAATATGTTCCCTACTCAGAGAGCTTCAGCCAAGTTTTAGAGGTATTGCTTTGATCCCCCTTTACTCTTTTTTTATCTTTTTTTTCTTTTCTCCTTTAATAATCTTTTGTGACTTATTTTGTGACATTTGCAGAAAAAGTTTGATTCTATCTACATGATACTCTATCGCATCTTTTTGCAAATTAGTTTCAGTATATAAGTAGTTTTAATTTCAGATTTTAAAATATTATAGAAGCCAGGCATAGTGGCACATGCCTATAATCTCAGCTCTTGGGAGGCTGAGGCAGGAGGATCGCTGTGAGTTCAAGGCCAGCCTAAACTGCATAGTGAGACTCTGCCTCAAACAAACCAAAAATCCAATTAAAATATTATGGACACTGTAAAAATTTTCCCTGATGGAAATCAGTACAGGGGTGCCTTGGTGTATAAACTTATTTTTTCCTATGATTTTGGAAAAGATGACCCCATTTGTATTTGTACAGGAAAGATGGTTGAGGTTGTGTTTGTCATTTGATGCAGAGTTTGCAAACAGAAATATTCGTGGACTGAGGCACCACTGTATTAGCACTTAAGCCACAGGACTCACCTTTTTGATACTTCTTTTTGTTAAATTGGAGAACATTAACATTACTGACATGAAAAGATGAATAGCAGTTATCTGGTCTTTATGATAGAACTAGAAGTGATATTTTTCTTTGTCCTGTGCTGTTATCTGTTATAATTTTAAAAGAATTTGAAAATAAATTTAATAAACTGGAGAATTATATTGTTATTGAAACTAATCTGGTAATGTTCTTGCTATAAGTTCAGTTTAGTGGAAAAACTACTAGAAAAGTCTAATGAAATGTGTTTTTGTGTAAGGAAACTTACATGCTTGCTGTAACTCTGGATGAGTGGAAAAAGAAACTGGAGTCTCCCAATAGAGAAATTATTATATTACACAATCCAAAGGTAAGTGAAGTAGTGCATTTCTCTGATACTGGGGTGAAGGTTAATTGCATTACTGAGAACTTTGGCTCCTTTTCCCTATGGACTTTTTATAAAATAAACTTAGGCAATTTTATGTTGCATTCACCTCTATAAAATTTAAAACTTGTACCACTGCCATTATTTAGTGCCCTCAGTTCATAGAAAAGAATATTAGGAAAAATTATGCCATCAGAGAATTAAGAAAATAAGGGCTGGCCAGATAGCTCAGCGGATTAAATTGCCTGCTTACGTGGGACATAGGGACTGGGGTTTAATCCCCAGCATGCTACGTGCCAGCCCCGCCCCCAGGACACACTGAGACTGTGATTGAGACGCAGGCCAGTAATCCCAACACTCAGGAGGCTGAAAACAGGAGAATCACTATGAATCTGATCTGTGTAGTGAGACCCTGTAGACCCTGTATTAAATATATTAAAAAAAAAAAAAAATCAGTACATTATATGAGCACATCTTTTTTTTTTTTTTTTTTTTTTTTGGAACCGGGGATTGAATTCAGATACTTGAGCTTGCCAGGGAAGTGCTTATTCTACTGAGCCATCTCCCTGGCCCCATGAGCACATCTTTCATATGTAGGATATATTTAAATGACCTATCAGTCCACTATATTTTCAAGGTCTTCATTATAAGCTCTAAGAATTATATGTATTGGAAGCTATGTATTAGAAGATCTTTCTATCCTTTAAAATATGTTATTTAGAAACTGGGGCCAGGGAGATGGCTCAGTGGAATAAGCGCTTCCCTGGCAAGCGAAAGGGCCTGAGTTCAATCCCCGGTTCTGCAAAAAAAAAAAAAGAAAGAAAGAAACCAGGTGTGTTGGCACATACCTGTGATCCTAGTACTTTGGAGGCTGAGGGAGGAGGTTCACTGTGAATCTGGGGTCACCATGGTTTACATAGTGCATCCAAAACCAGCCTGAATTGCATAGTGGCACTATCTCCGAAAAAAATAATTTTTTCATGTGCATAACATCAACTATTGATCTGATCTTTTTCTCTTTAAGCTAATGGTGCATTACCAGCCAATTGCAGGGTCTGATGAATGGGGTTCAACACCCACTGAGCAAGGCCGGCCAAGAACAGTGAAGAGGGGTGTCGAGAACATCTCTGTTGTCATCCATTCTGGTAAAGTTCATCATTTATTTCTTCTTCTCCTCCTCCTTTTTTTTCATTACTGGAGATTGAACTCAGGACTTTGCTCTTGCCAGGCAGGTACTTATGCCATTGCGCTATATCCCCAGCCCCTCATCATTCATTTCTTATATACTTGTTTATTCCTTAAATTGTGATCCTTTTTGTGTGTTTGGATTGCCTCAAGGCTTACAAATGTTATTTAATTGGTCTTATTCTTCTTTGTTTTATTTTTGGTACTAGGGATCAAACTCAGGACCTTGCGCTTGCCAGGCAGGCACTTATGCTGCTGAGCTAGATCCCTGGCCCTTATTCTGAATTAAGATTAGCATCACTTCCTCTAAGAATTTTAATAGGTATAAATGTTTATTTAAAGTGGCTAGTTCATAAGGTGCTGCTTATGGTGAGATGGGTAAAACTTGGTAATACTGGTCTAGTAGTTGCTAAGTACAGATGAACTGAGTTAGTCCTGATTTTAAGAAATTGAGTCTACCTGCTTTAGTAGACATTTATTGCTGGTAATTCCTGTCCTTGAAGCATTATTTTTTAGAAGGAACTTGATTATTCATTCCCACCTAATTGAGGTCACTTATGATTACTTAAATATTTTTAACTGGATTATGAAGTTCCTTTTATCTCACAGAAGAGATAATTTATCTCTTAGATAAACTCTTAGATTTACTATAATTAAAAACTTAACATTTTGGCTCTAGTCTTTCAAGGTCAGTGAAGACTCAGGACATAGGAGAACTTGTACTGTAACATCATGTAACTCAGTTGTGCCCCAGATTTTCTGATCAAGGAGATTATGAAGCCACAGAGGAATGTGATCGATGATGTATAGTGTGCCTAAGGAGAGTCACTTGGAGAAAAAACATTCTCTCAGGCTTTCACAGAGAGCAAATTGGTCACGCAATGGCCGTAACTCATCCCCATGGCTGATACTGACAAAGGATCTACAAAGTGAAGTACAGGGCTACAGGATAAATCCTGAGAGTACTTGACTGACCTTATCAGATACAAAAGTTACATTTCTTGTTGTATAGGTCTTGCTTTATCTTGGTCTTAACCATCTAGTAGAAAAGTATAAAAACGAGGTATATAAAGTAAAGCCATATTAATGTGATGAGCTATAAAAGGCTCAAGTCAGTAACTTCTGAGGATAATCCACTACTATTATAGACTGCTGGACAGTGTTGGATTGTTTTGCTGAATTCAAACACCTATAGTATTTAGATGCCAATAGAATACCCACCTCTGACAGGACCAAACAAAAAAAAAGGGGATACAAAGGAAAGAACATTTTGTATTTGTATATACAAAATAGTTAGGATAGATATACAGCTACTTTCGCTTAATTCAATGAGAAGAAAGATGTGTACTAATAGTGTTTGGACAGGATATCCTATCTGCTGCTTTTACTATGGATAACCACTAAGAAGATAACAATGTACAGTGCATTGATTATTGAAACTCCTATAATCAGCTTTGAAACTGTTTCATTCATATTTGTTTCTCAATAAAATAAAAAAAGATAAACAACAAGAAAAAAAATCAGTCAATAAAAAAAAAACAACAAAAAACAAAAAAACTTGAAGGGCCAGTAAGGTAGCCCATGCCTGTAATCCCAGCACTGGGGAGGCTCAGGCAGGAGGATTGGTGAACAAAGTGAGTTCAAGACCAGCCTGAACTTTGTAGTGGAACCCTGTCTCAAAAAGATAAATAGATAGATAGATAGATAGATAGATAGATAGATCTAAAATGTAAGGCTTGGGGCTGGAGAGATGGCTCAGTGGTCTAAAGCACCTACTTAGAACAAGCTTGGCAAAGCACAGGGACCGCGGTTCGATCCCCCAGCACCATATGCCAGCCAGCTCCGCCCCCCGGTGGGCTGGGCTGAGCTGGCCACACACAAAAATAAATAAATAAATAAAAAATAAAGAATAAAAAAAAATAAAATGTAAGGCTTTGAAAACATTCTAAATATTGGAATTGATTACAGTGATTATATAAGAGGCTATCTTTAGGAAATACACATATTTTTAATGATTAAAGAAGTTTGGGCTGTGTGAAACCAGATCATACTCATACATACAGCCTTCTCCCAAATGGCTTAGAAAAATAAATGTGTGTGTGTGTGTGTGTGTGTGTGACCAGCGAGATAGCTCACCAGACTAAGTACTTGCTTAGGCAAGCACAGGGACTGGGATCCTCTCCCAGTACCACATGTCGTGTCCACCCTCCCCTCAGGGTGGGCTGAGTAGTCTGGGCTTAGTGGGTATGCCTATAATCCCAGCACTGGGGAGGCTGAAAGCAGGTGGGTCACCACAAGTCTGAGCTGCATAGTGAGAGCGTGCAACAACCAGATACATTGAAAAAAAAAAAAGTGTGTCCACAGAAATAATAAAGTGTGGCAGTTGTTAGAAAGCTGAATTTCTAAAATGTACTTGGGAATTTCTATAGTATGTCTTCTAGTTTTCTATAAGTTTCAGTTATTTCAGAATAAGAAGTGAAAATTTTATAACTTATTTCTAGTTAAATTAAAAATGAAGTAGAGGGGCTGGTGAGATGGCTCAGTGGTCTAAAGCACCTACTTAGAACAAGCTTAGCAAAGCACAGGGACCGTGGTTCAATCCCCCAGCACCACATGCCAGCCAGCCCCGCCCCCTGGTGGGCTGAGCTGGCCACACACACACACACACACACACACACACACACACACAAATAAATAAAAATTAAAAAAAAAATGAAGTAGAATATACTTTTACCAACTAGATAAATATAAGGCCATTTTGTGTCTTTTAAGTAATCCACTTTTAGTTTCACTTGCTCGTATTTATAACCTGTTCACTATCAATGACTGAGTTTAGAATACATGATTAATCATGGGGAATAATTTTTCTTTCTCCTTTTATTTGTAGGAGAACCATTACAGATCGATCACTTGGTCTTTGTAGTCCACGGGATTGGGCCAGCCTGTGATCTCCGCTTCCGAAGCATCGTGCAGTGTGGTAGGTCTGCAGAGCATGTAGGTTAGATTGCTCAGGGAGTGTGTTAGTCACTGGGATTAAGCATCATCTTTAGCTCATCATCTTAGCTGTGTAATAAGATTTGGAGAGCGGAAGAGGTGACAAGGTGGTAAAGCTTCCCAGCCTAATCTAAAGTACTAGCAAATTCTTGAGGCTAATAGTTTATATTCTTAACCTGTAATTCTTCAGTAAGCCCCATAGTCCCTATAAAATTGTTTTGTGATGTAGTGGTCTTATTTCTAACTTCTAAAAATTAAAAAGGACCCTGAAAATGATAGAGTGAATAACAAAAAGTACAATCACTTTTTGTAATTCATATTGTGGTACGCCTCTTGATACTATTATTATTGAGGCATTCAGATTTGACTTGGGTTCTTGTGCAGGTACTGTAGCACTGCGTTATGTCCCCAGACCATTTTATTTTGAGACAGGGTCTCCCTAACCTGCCCAGGCTGGCCTCAAATCTGTCTTTCTCCTGCCTTATCCTCCCGAGTAGATGGGATTACAATCCTTACAGGTCTCTTTATATTACAACAGGAAGATTTAATTCATTTGTATCACTTGACTTAAAAGGCATTGTCTTTAAAACTTGATAGTATGCAAAGTCTGTTCCCAGTAGGAGTCATATTTTACTGGATGTATTAGTTCCTTTTCTTGTTGCCAAGACATATTCCCAACATCCAAAGTTAAAGAGGAGGGCCGGGATTTAGCTCGGTAGAATAAACGCTTCCCTGGCAAGCACAAGGACCTGAGTTCAATCTCCGGTTCCGCAAAAAAAATAAAAGACCAAACCTCTGAAAAACATTACTCAAAGTTAAAGGGGAAGGGTGTGTTTAGCTTACAGTTTGCAGAGGTTTCAGTTCATAGTTGGTTCTCTCCAAGGCAGGGTGGCTTAGCAGAGGGGATTACAGAGGAGAAGCAGTCCATGGCAGGCAGAAGTCAGCAAAAGCAAGCAGTTGACAATAGCAGCTTCTTTCTGCCCCTTCTGGCCCTCTTCAGGCTACCAGGATTAGAGTGTGCTAAACTGATCAGTGGACTGATTGAGTGATCACACACCCTTAATCCTGGCATCACACACTAGATCCAGCCATTTCTGAAATAGCCCACCTGTGGCTTCATGAGACTTTGTGGGGACCAGCTAGACACAGCTGTAACATTAATGGCTCCAAGCATAAAACTGGAATTTTATTCTGGAAGGTTAACATCAGTGTGATAAGAGTTTTGAGGGCAACCCACTCAGGTCCCCTTCTGTATCTCTCTGAGACAGAACCTTTGTTTCCCTCAATAAATACAGTCTCTTAATTTTTTTTTTTTTGAATAGCAATGTATAGTTTTTAAAAATCTGAAGTACTGAATAATGATTAATTATAAAAACCAGTAAATTAGAATAGAAATCTGTTTTGTTACTCTTCTTTCGTTTCTGGGACAAATACCCAACACTCAAAATGAGGGAAGGAAAGGTTTATTTACCTCACAGTTACTGGAAGTTTCATAGTTTCATAGTTTGAAGCAGCCTGAATAACATAGCAAGACCTCTAGACACTGCTCTCCTGCGCTACAGGGTCTGGAAGAGAGGCTGGGGCCCCGCTGTGCCCAGGAAGTCCCACTCCATACCTCCAAGAGAGGCCCCCAGGCCTGGGGGAGGAGGTGCATGCTGTCAGTTTAAGGGTTTGCACCTCTCTGGCCCCGCCCCTCAAGCCCTGCCCTGGTCCCCTGGCCCCACCCTCGAGCCACAAGCTGCTCCAGCCATGATTTACATGAGGCTTTGGGGGGACAACTAGATACAAATCATAACAAAATCCCATTGCAATATTGATACACATATAGTCATCTAATTTTAGTATATTGAAACAGCTTCATTGACAAAAGTTTTTAAGTTAACTTTTCTCTTGATGAAATGCTTTGTGTGGTAAAAGTAAAGGAGCATCTTTTACTTTATGGACTCTTAGTCTTTCCTGAACACTGCTTTACTATTTTTGAGTCAAGTCATTATATATTCTGAGCAACTGTAGTTAGGCAGTGTGTCATTACATGATTTGTTGCATGCTAATTTCGTGTGTTAATTGCTTCATTGGTGATGCATAAGTTAATATTTATTTTGCAGTTAATGACTTTCGCAGTGTTTCCTTGAACTTACTACAGACACATTTTAAGAAAGCTCAAGAAAACCAGCAGATTGGAAGAGTAGAATTTCTTCCAGTCAACTGGCACAGTCCTCTGCATTCGACTGGTGTGGATATGTGAGTAATACCTTACACTCTTGAGTTGTTAGCTATAGTTCTTTTCTGCTGATCAGTGTGCTTGAGGACATTTCTGCTATAGCTGACTGTATACTTAAAATTTCTTACAGATACATTATTAAATGCTAGTCAGTCCCTAGTAAAAAACTTTGTGTGGGACAGCCTACTCAGATCCCATTCTGTCCTTCTCTGGAACAGAAGCTTTCTTTCCCTCAATAAATACATTTTGCACTTTAAAAAAAAAAAAGACAGTTATATCTTCTTTAGTATGCTTTTTTATCTTTTGGTACTTACTGTTAAAGCTTCATTATTAAAGTATTAAAGGCAAGCACAAGCATTGCTTCTAGTGTGTAAGAATTTCCATTTTTAGATACCAGTACCCAACCATAGCTGGGTATGGTGGCCCTACCTGTCATCCCAGCACTCAGGAGGCTTGAGGCAGAAGGGTGGCAAGTTTGAGACCAGCTTGGCTTATATAGTGAGTTCAAGGCCAGCTTGCACTAAAAGCTGTCTCATGTCTCAAAAAAAAAAGTCAAAACCCAGAAAAACACCAATCTCAAGATGTACAAAATATTTTATTGCTCCTTTTATGTTCAGATTTAAATAATATTTGTCCCGATTTCAAACAAAGAAGAAATCTCCCTAAATTAAATTAGCATTTAGAATTTGAAGTATAATTGGTACAGTGACTTTTTAAAATTATGGCTCTGGGCTAGGGAGATAGCTTTGCAGTCTAAGCACCTGCCTGGCAAGCACAAAGACCTGGGTTCAGTCCCTGGTACTGCATGCTGTGCCATTCCCCCATACTCCAGGCGCTTCATGCTGGTCACCAAAACCAAGTGTGGTGGTGCACACCTGTAATCCCAGTGTGGGGAAGGCTGAGACAGGAGGATCACTATGAGTCTGAGCTGTACATCAAGACCCTGTTCCAAGTAAATAAAAGACTAAAAGAAGTACAATTAGAGCTCTTTAAGGTATAAACACTCTAGTTTATAAATTTTATGGTGATGACAGAGGTGGTCGCCTTACATTGAGGATATTCAGCTCTGGGCTCTCCAGAAATAAGTATTCAGCATACAGTTGTGGAGTGGAGCTGGAAGATTATCTCCATGCTGGCCTTCTTATTCGTGTGTGAGTTCTTAGTACTTTGTGACTTGAGTATATATTCCATGCACCAGACAGTCCAAGGTGGTGCTGTTTTATGAGGTGGTTCACATTTTTTAATGTCTTCATCAACACCAAAAGATTACTAAAGGCATGTAGCTTTCTCTAGACTGTAAAAGCTGCAGGATATTTGAGTAATATTTCTGAGAATTTTGAGGAAACTTTTGAGAGAGGATTTGATTTAAACATCGTCTTCCTTGGTGAGCTATAAATTCTATTTGCCTGTGGTGTCTGGCACTTTAAAAATTCTTTTCCTGCTTTTTTTTTTTAAAATTGCACTGGTTTAGGGATGTAGCTAGTGGTAGAGCACTTGTCCAGCTCAGGCGAGGCCCTGGCCCAGGCTGCAACCCACACCATAATACAAAGAACTCCTTAGTGCTGGTAATGCTAGGAAGAAGCTCTTGTACCTTTAGTTGGGTGTGGTTTTTTCTTTTTTCTTTCTGTCCCCAGGATTGGACCTACCTGCTCCAGACTGATCTGCATCCTCAGCCAATCGTGTTTATCATGAGACACGTTCTTGCTAAGTCACTAAGCTGCTTAGGCGGGGCTCAAACTTGCAGTCCTTCTGTTTCAGCCTCCCTGAATGCAGAGATTATAGGTGTGCACCAGAATTTGCTTGGCCTTTTAAAAAATAAATTTAGTTATAACTAAATTAAAAAATAAATTTAGTTATAACATTTATTATATGTATTGGTTATGCAGCTCCAACAAGTCTCAGTGCATCGTTGGCTCTGCCCTATTTGTATCTTCTTATTTTATTTTTCCACATTATTAATATTATTAGTTTGGTACTGGGAATGGAACTCAGGGCTTCATGCTTGTCAGGCAGGTGCTTGCTATGCTGCTGAGCTCTATTCCTGGCCCTCCACCATATTTTTTTTCACCATATTATTATTATTATTATTTTTTTATTTATTAACATTTATTTTGGGGTGTGTGTGAGTGTGGCCAGCTCAGCCCACCAGGGGGCGCAGCTGGCTGGCATGTGGTGCTGGGGGAATCGAACCGTGGTCTCTGTGCTTTATCAAGCTTGTTCCAAGTAGGTGCCTTAGACCACTGAGCCATCTCTCCAGCCCACCATATTATTTTTGAATCAAATCTTAGATGTACTGTTAAAAACTCATCAGTGCTGGGCATAGTGGTGCATGCCTGACTGGGGAGGCTGAGGCAGGAAGATCGCCACAAGTTTGAGGCCAACCTGCACTACATTTCAAGAACCTGTCTCAAAAAAAAAAAAAAAAAAAAGCCTAGTAAGAAAAGCTCATCAGTAAATGTTTCAGTTTATATATATTAAATTAGGATTTTAAAATATATGTAACTAAAAGCAAAGATAGTCATGAGGTAATTTTTTTTTGTACAATTATAAGAAGTCATTGAAATATATATATGTGCCAATATATATGCCAGCTGTGGTGTTGCACACCTGAAGCAGGAGGATACAGGTCCAGCCTGGACAGTTCAGCAACTTAGTGGAGACCCTGTCTCAAAATAGGCTAAATATATAGTTTAGTGTGAAGATCTTGGGTTCAATCCGTAGTACCACCAAAAAAACAAGGGCCGAGTGTAATGGTGCACACCTGAATTCCAGCACTGCCAGTACTCAGGGATCTAAAGCAGGAGATCACTCTGAGTTTGAGGCCAGCCTAGGCTACATAGTAATTTCAAGACCAACCTGAACTACATAGCGAGACCCTGTCTCAAAAAATTATATATATAAGGGGATGTAGCACAGTGCAAAGGCACGACCCTGGGTTCAATCCCCCGCACTGCAAAAAATAAAAATAACACCTTTCCT
>NW_004524664.1:4250042-4254605 GCF_000260255.1 Octodon degus | reverse complement strand
ATATATACATGCACAATTATCACACACAAAAATATTAACACTATCAAATATAATTAGTGGTCAAGCTTCCCTTTGTCTAATAAATATGGTATGTGTATGTGGTGCTGGGTGCTGAGCCTCCTGGAGCCTCGGGTGTGGCAGGGAAGCGCAGCATCGCTGAGTTGTACTCTGGCCCCAGCATGATTTGAGATCCATCCATGCACACACACACACTTTAAAAAGGGATGTAAATAGAGACTACGCTACAGTTGGTAAGTCTCTCAGTTAACTCTGTTTTGTTTTATTTTGGTGGTACTAGAAGTTGAATCATTGTCTTTGCACTGAACTTCACCCTCACCCCTTTTGGATTGATTTATTATGAGCAGAGATGTCACTGCATTGCCGGGGGGTGGGCTCCAACTGGTGGCCCTCCTGCCTCAGCTTCCCACGTGTATGGGCTACAGGGGTGCACTCTTGGCTCTGCTGTTTTCTATAATTTTACATTAACCTGGATCATCTTGTATGTTGTGTATACACTTGAGTTTTGCTGGCTCCTTCTCTGGCTTTGTTAAACACATTTCTCTACCCTCTCTTTTACTGGTAAATGGACAGTAGCCTCTAGATATTTGCCTCTATTTACAAAGTAGTCACTCAGAGATGGCTGTGGGATGTGTTTGGATTTCTCACTTCAGATCTTTTCTTTTTGCAGAGATCTGCAGCGGATAACCCTGCCTAGCATCAACCGGCTCCGGCACTTCACCAATGACACCATCCTGGACGTCTTCTTCTACAACAGTCCCACCTTCTGCCAGACCATTGTGGACACAGTGGCTTCAGAGATGAACCGGCTCTATACACTCTTTCTGCAGAGAAACCCCAATTTCAAAGGCGGTGTATCCATTGCTGGTCATAGTTTAGGTAACAGATGAATTTTGTGTAACCAAAGAGGATGGTTGTATTTGAAGGTCGTGTGTGTGTGTGTGTGTGTGTGTGTGTGTGTGTGTGAGCCCACCCTGGGGGCTGAGCTGGCTTGGCATGTAGTGCCAGGGATTAAACCTTGGTCCCTTTACACTTGGCCTAAGCTTACCTAAGCAGACACTTTAGACCGCTGAGCTATCTTGCTGCCAGCCCGATACTTCGTTTTGAAACCAGTGTCTTTCTTATCAGTGTCAGGTTCCAGGCAGTCTGTGACTGTGATAGAAGGGAAGGCGTGGGAGGAAGGGGGTAGCAAGTTGGGAAGATTCCCTGCTTCATAGATTTGCTTATGTGTATTGTTGGCTTATGACTTTTTCTGTAAAAGATAGTGCTAATACTTAAAAATTATCCCTTATTTTCTTCTATTTTTACCTATAGGTTCGCTTATATTGTTTGATATCCTAACAAATCAGAAAGATTCTTTGGGGGATATTAACAGTGAAAAGGTAACTTAGATATTCAGATAAGTTCTGTGGTAGTATTCCATAGTAAAATCATTAAAAAAATAAAATCATTTAGATTTTTAGACATTTTTGTTTTTAGCTGAGTTTAGTCTCATACAATGGTGTTAAATCTATGTTCAATAGGCTAGTAATTATCTGTCATTATTGAGTGATAAAACCTTCTACAAATAACTGCTGTTTTCTAAAATAACCATAGATACCTTTATTTTCCTTTATAAATATGCACTAATACCAGGCATGGTGGTGCATACCTGTAATCCCAGTACTTGGGAGGCTGAGGCAAAAGAATTACCAGGACTTTGAGGCCATCCTGGTCCACATAGTAAGTTCAGATCAAGCCTGAACTGCAATGTCTCAAAAAACATTCTATTAACAGAATTGTGTAATCATTGAGTTAATTGGAGTTTGTCTATAAGTCAATGAAGAATGAAATGGATGCAAATTAATGTGATTTATGGAAATTCTGTTTGAAAGCAAAAAGAGGACTTGATGTTTAAACATCTTTTAGTAATTGAAACAAAGTTCTATGAATATGCATTATAGAGAGTATTGATTTACTGCTTGGCATTTGCTGTCTTGGATTTTCTGAGTTCTTCCAGAGGTGATTTATCTTAGGCTGTTATTTTTTAGGCTGTTTCTGTAAAACTCAGTAACCACTAATAATGCTGGAGAATATTTGCACACTTATTCATTCATTCATTTAAAAATATACTTTTAACTGAAGTTACAAAAGCTTGGAAATCAGTCTTCATTTATATTTTGTGTAAGTTCCAAAAACAGTATTAATAAAGAAAACTAAATGAATTTTGAGAATGTGAGCTTTATGACATCATTTTTAGGATTTGCTAAATATTGTCGTGGATCATGAAGACATGGCCACCCTGGAGGAAGAGTTGAAGAAACTTCAGCTCTCTGAATTCATTAATATCTTTGAGAAGGAGAAAGTAGATAAGGAAGCTCTGGTAAAAATAATCCTTTAAATCTTTATGCCAAACCTTGTTCAGAATTTTTATTTGTCACCATGTTTATGAAGAGTTTGCCCTTTAAAAGCTTTTTAGTTGTGTAAGTACTTTGTTATCAGTAATGCTCATTAGCTTTGTGTGTTTGCTTTTTATCATATAAAGTGATCTGTATGGAAGTCCAGAGTTCAAGTGAATGAACCTGTGTGGTGGCACATGCCTGTAACCTCAGTACTATGTGATGCTGAGGCAGAAAGATTGCAACTTCCAGACTAGTCTGGACAACTTGACAATTTAATGAGACCCAACCTACTGTTTGTAGTGTAGTTTTAAATAGTTACACACATGAGAAGTTAGACTTATGATGACTAGTAAGGAAAAGTCACAGTGGTCTAAAGATTTCTAAGAGGAAGAAGTAAACATGTCTTGAGTGGCTAAAGGACCCTTCCCTAGTATGGTGATCAGCATTAAATTGGGGTCTCTTGTTGGTCATTTGTTTGCAGTTCTCTGTTTGCTATGTCTTCATGCTATATATCCTTCAGTAAATCATACCCTTCTCAGAAGTGTGATAGCTAAGTAAATGTGGAAATCATGGGGTTTTTTTTGTTTGTTTGTTTTTTTACATCAAACCATTAAGTACCCAGCTTCTCAGGTTGTTTTATTCTGTTTGAGGCAGTGTCTACTATGTAGCCCAGGCTGACCTTGAACTGCAGTGATCCTCCTGCCTCAGCCTTTCAAGTGCTGGGATTACAGTCATGTGCCACCACGGTCAGCATTTTTTGTTTTTTTTTCATTTATGTTTTTGGTACAGGGTCTCACTACTCAGCTTAGATTCATAGTGATCCTCCCATTTTCAACCTCCCCAAAGCTGGGATTACAGGAATGTGCCATCACACCTGGACTCATTCGCCAGCTCAGTGTGCTTCAGGGGTAGGGCCAGTGCAGCATGCAGGACTGGGGATCAAACCCTGGTCCCTTGGCTTGCAAAAGCAGGCATTTAGTCTGCTGAGCTATCTCACTGGTCCTCAGCATTTTTTTTTTTTTTTTTTCACAATAACAGTGTTGTCTGTACTTCTGTGACAATGATAGTCTAGATTCTTCTTTAGGTTGTTTCACAAATAAAACAGCCTTTTTTTCTTTAGGTTGTTAGTGGTATATCATTAGGCGCCACAGAGAGTTTATGCCTCTTCTTCTCAGAAAGTAGGACATTTATTTAAAGTCAACAAATAGATTTTATTTTGTCTAGAAATAAAAAATATTTGGTTTTCTATTCCTAGGCTTTATGCACAGACAAAGATCTTCAGGAAATGGGAATTCCCTTAGGACCAAGAAAGAAGATACTGAACTATTTCAAGAGCAGAAGAGATTTACAGGTATGTGCCTAGTGTGGCTGACAGGTTTCCAACCATATTGAACTCTGCTAAGGTCATCACAGCAATGATCCAATATGGTGTTGGCTCCAAAATGACAAGGTGTCCCTCCAAGACTAACTTCCCTATTCTAGTCCCAAAATAAACTTCCTGTTTCCTTTTCTGCTCGTGAGTACCCACAACCCTCCAATCCTCTGACAGGATGCTTCACCTGCCCATGTAAACTCTATCCCTAGTCCATCCCAATAAAGACCCATTCCCCAGTTTCCTCCTCCTCGGGTCCATGCAAGCTCCAGCAGCCTTCCTGCACTGGCAATAAAGGCTTTCTGTTTACTTTTGTCAGTATGCCAAAAACCTTACAGTGGCTTGTTGGACCAAGTAGTTCTTTAAATCTGTGATGTACTTTATAAGCTGTTATTCTGGCCAGCTCAGCAGTGTCTGTTTTCTTGGGTTTTAAAAAATTTTTTATTTATTTGTTGCAGGGTCTTACTACATAGTTAGACTCATAGTGATCCTCCTGTCTCAACCTCCCCAGCGCTGGGATTACAGGCGTGTGCTACCATGCCCAGTTTCAGTAGCCTGCATGGAGTGCCCTGGATTCTGGGGCTTGTACAGCATGTGATACTGGGGATCAAACCAGTCCTTGCACTGGCCGGGGCAGGTGCTTAGACTGCTGAGCCATCTCCCCAACCCAGAAGCCTCTGTTTTTGTTTACAGTGGTCCCTCACTTATCATGGAGGTTATGTTCCAGACATCCCTGAAATAAGTGAAAATCAGCAAAGTAGAGACCTTATATTTATTTTAGAATATATATAT